>NC_083617.1:29997373-30217373 GCF_963584025.1 Labrus mixtus
TTATGGACCCGTGCAACCTCCTTTTAACCTAATAAATTTCAAATACATGATTTAGTTTGAGTGGTAGCATAAAAAGATAACTGCTGTGAAAGTGTGAAAAAAGTTGTAATGTTTTTGTGCTCTGTTCATGTAACATCATCATGTTATTATTTGTGATTGTTGTTGGTGGTGCTGTCTCTGAAGTGAAAATGGTTCCAGTGAATGAAACAGACTAAGTATGTTAATGAATCCACTCAAATGTTAATTGACAAACACTGCACTTTTGAAAAATGCAGCTGAAGACATCACATTGGGCTCCAATGATATTTTTATTCTAATGATAAATGAATGGACAAAATAATCAGATATTGTCAGTCAGTTAATTCACAGGAAAGGTTTGTCACTTTCTCAGAGTCATTTAAACTCTGAGTTCATGAGAACTGGATGCAGCGTTCACAGATGGCTGCCTGTTCATTCCTATAAAAGGGATTGTCTATCAGGACAAATCATTTTTGTGTGGCAGTGGGTCATGTGATGATGCTGGGTTTAGCAATACTCAGTGTGACCACTATGTCTACATTCCTGTCACCCCAGACCTGATCCTGATCCTGGGGGGTTTAAAAGGTAATCTAGAACAGACTGGATAGATGGAAGCATCTAGAATTTATTAACAAGTCAGGTATTGATGACTGAGGGTACACTGTGACGATTATGTGATATAGCTGCTGTATTTAAAAAGTCTCAATCAAACAGCAGTCACTTTGTGTGTCTGTTAAACTTTGTGTGACTGCAGTCATAAAATCAGGACTCTGCTCTTCTTTTCACTTCAAATGTAGAAAACTTGCTTCAGAAGAAACGCACAGACTCCCACTCTCTCCTCCCAGTCAGTACTGAGGGGGGAAATGCTCATCACTTAATGACATCATGACTTTTCCACTCGACTCCTGCAGCTCCTATCTGTCTACCAGAGGCCTTCTGACTCATGAGAGATGTGTTGGATAGGGATGGAAGGGATGAGGTATGACTGTCTTTAAAAACAGCAAAAAAGAAACTTTAGCTAATCAGCAAATGATGGAGAGACGTCGATGTTTAATAAGATGTGTTCCTCCCTAACAGCCTCAGCTTATGTGAGCGTGCTAACATCACTCAATCAATTTTATTTATACAGCGCCAAATCACAACAAAAGTTAACATATCATATTTCAGCAGGTCAAGATCAAGCAACCTCTGGTGTTAGGTTAGGGAGAAATGAAGCCAATGCAGAAATGTAAAAAACTGCAGTTCTTCTAGTGTCCACTTGAGGTTATCTTCTGCTCCTCCAAAGTCTCATTCACACCACGTTCAAAAAATACCCGTTTTACCCGTTTACAGCCTGGTGCAAAAAAAATATTGTTTTGATTAGTTATTGTCTTCATTGGCACACACTGTATGGGGGGGGATGTATCTTTACAAGCATCCATTTTGATTTTATATACGATACGAGTTTTGCAAAGTTAGGGATGCAGGAGGGCGCGGTGTAGCAGTTTGTCGTAAGGTTGAAAACCTCGCCTCATCTCCAGCTCTCAGCCTGTCGTGGGATTGTCTAAAAGTTAGGCTGAGACAGGAAGTCCAGCATGGCGACCCTGTTTCTCTCCACCAAGGAAGGAAGTACCTACTAACTTAATGATGATGGTCTCCATATTATTGATGATGATGATGGTAATGACGATGGTTTTTGTTTGATAACGATGACTTATAAGATGGTTTCTATACTGATTAGAGCTCTCAAGAACTGCCCTCAATGTTGTGCTTTGCCTCTGGTCACTTCCTGTCAGCACCTGTGTGTCCAATCAGACTCAAAGCTGATCATTTGCTCTTACTGACATTGTTCCCTTTTTTCTAGATCCTTGCTTGTGTTCTTCTTACTCTCTGATGTACGTCACTTTGGATAAAAGCGTCTGCTAAGTGAATTGTAGAATTGTAGGAAGTGGGCTGCTGTCTGCAGAGACCCTGTTGCTTTTGCCACATGACTGTCTTTTTTTGTCTTTTCATTTGTGTAAGGGACACCCTTGGAAACGGCACTGTGGTGTTGTTTATTTCCATCTCAATGACATCACGTTAACCTTGCACAGAACCCGGTTGTTAAGAAAATTACGCTGATGCTTGAGTGCAAAAAACTGCAGATCTTCACTTGTCCACTTGAGGCTGGCTGCAAAAGCTACAGAAGATTATGTTTATTTTCAACAGAAATCAAAATGAAAAGGTATCAATTGTTTTTTTCCTTGCACACATTGTACAGGGGCTGATTTCTTTGTTACTCATCTGTTTGGAATTGTTAAGGCTTATTATGACTAAATTTGCATAATTAGGGGAATGGCTGATATGACAATCGGTCGTGGTGTAGCTGTTAACCAGGAGGCTCCAGGCTGCCTTAGCACCACGTCTTTGCTCATCTCCAGGTTGACTGAAGTAAGTTTTGAGGTTTTAGGGCTTCAAAGGTCTGCTTCAGAAACAAATGGTTGATGTCACTGACACTACGCCCATGTTTTATACAGTCTAACTAATTAATGGTCATCTTTAGATCAGCTGTAAAGTGGGACATAGAGAGCGATGACATTCAGAGAGACAGTTGCGTACAAAAACAGCAACTATGGTGATAATACGGGTCTTTAATAGCCCTTTGAATATAAATGAAAATACCAATTTAGGTGATAACCATTATATTCATAGTCATGTAAGTATGACTTCAAATAATTGGTGTGTGAGTCTAGCAGGTCCACAGCAACCTGCGAGATGAGAGGGCACATATCCTCCTGGAGTCTGAGCCAACAGCAGCTTAACTAAGGGCTGGTCCAAGGCATCCTGAGCCTGTCAAGTGTGTAAAGTTTCAACTCAAGTATAGTAGGGCTGCATTATATTGGGGAGAGGGGAATGACTTGGGCATATCTTTTTTCTGTAATATATTTTTGAGTTAACATTAATTGAACCAGACAAATATTGTATGTTATGCACATTATGCAATTAACGATCCAGTTTTTTAGAATTTAGGAACTTGCAGTAAATTCTAGTACCAAAACTGAACCATGGTTGTGAGCTGCAGGTGTGGCTGAGCCAGCTGAGATACCGCTGGTAATTGGAATGCACTCACTTAATAGCTGCCTCGTGTAACTGAATGCCTTCCTTGAGCACCCAGCCGACAAAAGATCTGAGACTCTAGCTGTGTAACATTCATGTTACCAGTCAGGTGACACAAGCCTCACAGTGCACAGTCCTCTGTGTGTTCTGCTGAAGGGCTAGTCTTGCAATGTGAAGGACTTTAGATACAAAATGGAAAATGAGACTTCTAGATCAATAATTAATCAGCAGCACAAAAAGTGGCAACATGACATGTTTCAGGTAATTTGCATAACTATCCCACATTCTGGGATGTGATTAATTCACATGCCCACATTGCAACGTGTTGTTCAGTCATTGTAGGGAATTGTTGGTGTTCAAGACCCACATTTTTAGCTAGGATGGTGAACATTTGTAACAAAAAAAACCCCAAGATTAAAGCTGTTTGCAATGTCACTGTGCTCATTTTAGCATACTTATGTTAGGATGTTGGCTTGTTGGTGTTAGCATGTTGCTTAACGGAGCTGCTAGCTTTTCTTTGGAGTCTCTGGAGGTCCTGGTTCCCCTTCAGACTAAACATTTGTTACATGTTTCAGTAATCTTTTTTTATTTTGTGAATATTTGAAGAGATGTAACTTTAACAGGAATGAAGAAACTCAGTATTGAGCCGGGGATCCGGCCGAAGATTTCTGCCTTTTAATAAGGCAGTTTCTTCTTACCACTGTAACTTTTGCTGCTTTGCTAAAGTGCTCATGATGGATAGGCCGGATCTTTGTAATATAACAATGAGTAAGGTCTTTTACCTGCTTTTTGTAACATAAGAATGAGTAATGTCTTTTTACCTTCTTCTTGTAAAGTGTCTCGAGATAACACTTGTTATGAATTAGAGCTATACAAATAAAAATTGATTGATTGATTGATTGATTGATTGATTGAATATTCTAGCAACATTAAGGCTACAAACATCCCATAATGCATCACTGTTTGATGGACCTGTTGAACAGACAACATGTGTTCTTAACTTCAGACAAATCAACTAGTCTGAATTTTAGTTTGTGTTTCATCAACAAGGAAATACGTTTCTAGGAACCTCACTGAAACCAACTTGACAAATTTGCTATGAGGTTCATGTTAACCTATGGAGAGAAAACAAGATCCACACATTAAGAAGCTCCCGTTAGAAGGATTTATTAAGTGACATTTCAAGCAAAACATGCTCTTCTTCAGAAGCTTTCCTTACCAGTCTGTCGATGTTTGCAACTTAGTTAAAGGGAACAATAAAGTGTGTAGGTAGTTGGTAGAAAAACCAGCAAACGTTCTATTGGTTTCTTCCAGCGCCTCAGGACTGCAGACCTCAGTCGAGGTCAGTCATGGTCAATCCAGCCCTCCTCGACTGGGGTTAATGTTTTCAGATCAGTCTGATCGGTGCCCACCCTTAAACTTCTGCTGCAAGAGGGGAAAGACATGATTTTTGTCAGTACTTTTGGGAAAACAATCCAGAGTTAAAACAAGGTGCGTCTGAAAAACCATCTGGTTACTATGACCACATGGCCTAATGGACAGGGCGTCTGGCTTCGGATCAGAAATTTGAGTCCCTACAGGTCGGCTTTTATTGAAGGGAAAAACCTGAAATGTATCCACTTCAGGATGGAAGTGAAAATTGGTTGACATGGTTGCTTCACTTGGATAGAAACCTGTTTCTTGTAACTGTATTCAATTAAAGCCAGCAGTGATGCAGGCAGTGCTAATACATCCAACCCATTAATCAGCTGCTGTATTCATGTATAGGAAAATATATATATATAATAAAACACCAGTAAATTATGGATGCACTCAGCATTATGTATCTCATGTTGACAGCATGAGGACGCCACAGAAACACAGTGAAGCTGTATAAGAAATGGTTTTCGGGATGTATTAAATCCATTATTTAGATCCAAAGCAAACAGGCCAGTCTGTCTCTGAGCTCTGTCTGGCTTCCTTTCTGTGGTTCTTACCTTGACTCCCAGGGTTTTGTTCTTTTAGTGGGAGATGAATCCACCTGTTGAACTGTAGTGAGTATTTGGGGCAATGTGGTGAAGTACAGGAGTGTGTCACCTTGATGTGTTCAGTCGAGCTCCACTTTATGGAAGCGATTAGTGATCGGAATTAAAAATGATAAAGCTAATTTGAAAATGAAAATGCATTAACAGAAATGCTTTTCAGAATATGAGTGTATTATTTGACTCAAAAATAAATGATTAATTTATCTAATTTGAATTTTAGTTTTCAACTTCAAAAATGCACATTCTTTGACTAAATTAAAATGAAGAAAATTACATTTGCTTTTTCATTTTCAAAAAATGCCCCGCTAAATTTGTATCATAATTCAAATGAAAAAGCTAATTTTAAAATGAAAATACAGTAACAGAAACATGTTTTAATTTTCAGAATATAGGTGCATTATTTTACCTATATTTAAAATGAATATTCAGTCATCCAGTTTGTATTCTACTTTTACTCTCTATGTATGCATATTGTATGACATCATTCAAATGAAAACGAAAAGGTCTTTGGCTTTTCTTTTTCAAACATGCCGTGCTAAAAAGTGATCATAATTCAAACCAACTCGAAAATGAAATGGCAAAGTGGACGGCGCAGGAAAGTGACGTCAGACTTCAGCTCCCAGAATCTGAATCTTTAACGCTGGTACACTACTGCACAGAGGAGGAAGATATACCTGTGATACACACAGTACTTGTCAGGAGATACATCCTCGGTTTGAGTCTCGGTTTGAAACCAAACTTTTAAACTTATATACGATACTAGTAAAAATCAAATGACATCAATACCTTTTTCATTACCATAGCAACAAAAATAGAAGTACGAGGCACCTGATAGTGGGTTGTTTTTATTTTCACTTAACACATGTTACAGACAAACTTCTTTCTCTTTCCCTCGTGGCAGCTTTTGGTTAAAAATATGATCTGCAGTTTTTTTCAAAGCCTCCGTAATTTTGAAGAGCATCAATCATTTAAATAACAGAGATTGTTCTGTTTTAAAAGATGGATGTAGAAAACTATCAAGGTGAAGTGAACATTTTGGAAGCCTGTATGTGGCACATGTGTTTGTATTTTGAAATGCTCATTTTAATTTGGCTCTGATTTCATTCATAGCAACCAGCTCTCACACTGACTCCTGGAGTCCTGCTGTTGCTAGGAAACCATCTGACTCATTTTATTTTCATTATGACATCAGCAAACACTGACAGGAAGTGAGGTCTGAACTAACATGAAAGGATGTGAACAGGATCTGATTCTGCATCATGGTGATGAAGGTCTTCCAAGGTAACACACTGACTGGTCTGGACTCCGTCTGGTTTAATGAGTGCGAGATTTCAACAGTGAGCTATTAAAAGACCATTTTGATGAACAGCGTGTGTGTAGCGTGTGTGTGTGTGGAGGGTTAATGAAGAGGAGACAGAGTTCACGGCTGACTGACAGACACCATCTGTCACTCTGTGTGTTTTCCACTGAGAGGAAATCTGAGCTGTGTGTCCTGCTGCGTTCACCTGCTCAGGTGTGTGTTTCAGTCTCAGACGAAGTTGCTTTGGTTTTTTATTTCAGTGAAACTGGTGTCATGTTCTAGTGAGTCACATTTCTGTCATTCACAGGGTCTGTGAAGATTGCTTAAATGATACAGTTGTTTCTTGAGTTAGACAGTATAGATGCTATTACAAATAAAGCAGTAACTCCAAGAAGGAAGGCAGCTGCTCCGAGAAAAACAGTGTCTGCTTCAAGGCCTTAAATCACTTCAATAAGAAAATATACTTTTGAGAAAGTATACCTAGTAAGGTTGTCAAAAATTTAAAATACTTAGATACTTTTCTACTTCATGTTTTTCAAAAGCTTCCGCTACTAATTAAGGGAGAGTTGGTTGAAAAAACGGATAAAAATCACCGAACTTGCAAGTCTGCACCTGAATTCCTAGTCAGTTAAATGCACTGTATGTAAAATCCGCCACCAGGGGGCTCTCAATCAAAACAATAACAAAAGATGACGTTGAGGCTCGCGGGGAATCATGGGAGTCGTGTTGTCCGTAGTAAATACGAACGGGTGAAACCGACCTGAGAAAGTGAATATGTTTATCGACGATGTATCCAAGTA
The DNA here is from genome assembly GCF_963584025.1 of Labrus mixtus. Lineage (NCBI taxonomy): Eukaryota > Metazoa > Chordata > Actinopteri > Labriformes > Labridae > Labrus > Labrus mixtus. The sequence continues at coordinate 30,004,591 of NC_083617.1, forward strand.
TAATTTACATGATGTTTTTAATCAAAGCAGCACATACAGCAACATTTAGTGTCTGTCATGGCGGCTCATCATGGCGGCTCATCATGGCGGCTGCCGCGAGACACGTCCCGTTACAACTATACAATGAAGGATTTCTCTGGCTTTGATAACTGATAAAAATATTTGAGGTAATGTAAAATTATACATAGGCTAAGTCAGTTTTTAATTCATTTAGATATTTGAATGTAAACATTAGTAATACAATTCTACATACTAGACCTTTAAACAAATAATTAACAAAAGTCAAATGTTGAAAAACAAGAAAATACCCAGTATTGGGTGTTGAGGATTTTTATTGTTGCCGTGGTATCGAAACAGGTATCAGTCTGGTTTGATTTTGACTTGAATCTTATCAAAGTTTAAAAAACTTGTTGAAGTGTTGCGCTCCACAGATGCTCTCGGAGAAGGACCTTAGACGTAAGCAAATGTTTCATTGGACCCTTTCACACTAGTGCTGGGCGATATGGCCTAAATTTGATATCACAATATTTTTTTGCCTAATGTCGATATTCGATATGACTCGATATTTATCGTATTAAAGTTTATAAATTTATAAAACTGAACCAGACCAAATTGATTTACATTATAAACCAGAAAGTTTATTTAACAATTATAAACATCACAAAGAAATAAATAACTTTACCCTGCAGGTATTTAAAAATATAATAATCTCAAAACAAAATAATCCACTGTAGCAAGCAGGGTAGGGGCCTTATTTGAACTCACAATATTTCAAATTGCAAATTTGGTATGCTCTTCTATATTAACCAAAAAAGAGCAATCTCAAATACCATAGCACAAAAATGAATCAAAATAAATACAACATTATGAGAAAACCTTCAATTAAATGCAAAAATAAGTTAAGAACAGAGAATGCCACAATATGATATGGCTTGTAAAACATTAGAGCTTGGGTACTCTTCAATTTTCACAAGTTAGTGCAAATTAACCAGCTTAACAGCTATAACACCACTTGGTATGACAGATAGTCTATAACATACATGTCAGAGGTTATAAGAGAGGAAGACAAGCCTGTCTACAGTCTCTGGCTTTAGGCCGGCCCTGTGACATGTGACGATATTACCACTCGCACTGAACACTCTCTCTGATGGCGAGCTTGTGGCCGGGACACAGAGATACTTTTTGCTAGGTTACTGAGCCGAGGATAGTTGGCCTCATGATCTTTCCACCATCTGAGTGGATCCGTGTCACTATCAGGTTTTATTCCGTGTAGGTAGCCTGACAGTTCTTCTTCAATCAGCCCTCTCTGTGTCTTGGTGTGTGGCTGGACTGGCTGCTTAAAGAAGCTTCCAAGGCTTCGCTTCTCCCGTTTAGCTGCTGGGGTTGCTTCCTCTGTGGTGGCAGCTGCATCACACTGTGGTGTGGTGGGCAGTTGAGGGAGCAAAGCCTCTGCCTCTGAGGTAACGCTCTGTTTCAGTTCCTCAATCTTGCTCTCTGGGACATATGTGCTTCTGAACCTGGGATCTATGAATGAGGCCATATTCAGTAACTCCTGGGTAGCAGGGTCATCGTATTTCTCCTTCAGGTAGTCTATAATTGCCCTTTTAATTGACCCTGTTAGCTCAGTGTCATCTTGCTTGGGTGCCAGAAGGTCACTCTCAAACAGGTGCAAAACATTGTAGTCTTTGCCATCCATTTATGGCAATTGCCTTGACAACATTGCTGCCATTATCTGTGGTGATGCAGACCTGATTCTCCTCCTCCAGCTTCCACGAATTTAAGGCATCTTTAAGCCCTTGCGCAATCATCTTGCTAGTATGATCTTCGGGTGTATAGCTTGTTTGCAAGCACATACTCCACAGGTCGGTAGTCGTAGAAAAGTGTTTTACAGCCGACACGCTTGCCGTAGCTTTCTCCCTGACATTATTGTAAAGTTTAGGCAATGCTTCCTTTTCAAAATGTTTCCTACTGGGCAACTCGTATCTGGGATCCAATGTTTTCATCAGCTTTCTGAATCCATCTTTTTCCACTGTATAAATAGGAATCATGTCCTTGGCTGTATAGAATGAGATTGCTGACGTTACCTCTCTCCATTTGGTGCTCGTCCTCTCATAACGGGAGCTGAACATAGATCCTGTTAGTGAAGTTTGTTTTGTTACAGGAGCGGCAAAGGGAGTCGCGGCTCTCTTTAGCGTGATACATGCATCATACTCGATAACGTGCTTCATCTTCAGGTGATTGAAGAGATTTGTAGTGTTGCCTGTCTTCGTCGCAACATCTTTCATGCACGTTTTACAGACTACGGTTGTTTGTTCTGTATCATCTTGCCTGTAACCCCACCATTTCCAAATGACAGACATTACGTGCCCTTTTTTTGGAACTATTTCCGACTCGCTCGCATCTTTCTTCTCCATGTTAGTCGCTTACAAGAGCTACAGCGGCAGGGGTGGAGTCTCCGCCCCTTTGTCTCCGCGCAACATGCGCTGCCGCGGAAATCTCGCGGAGCAATGTAATCTCACAAGAAAAATTTAAAGTAGTTTAGAAAATAAAATCGATGTTCCCCTTTCCATATCAAGCATTAATAAAATATTGATCGAATCGAGCTTCACGATATATCGCCCAGCACTGCTTCACACAGGCAGAATCTTCAAAATACTGGCGCACACAAATCGCTGAAGGAAAATGTTAACGTCTTTACACACCGGGTCTGAGGAAGACACAGTGCGTCCAAACGTATGACCTTATCACCTTAATATAATCTGTTGAGAAAAATATCAGCACACCTGAATGTGTGACAGGTGCGTCGGTGGAGAGTCAAACTTATTCCAATGAGAAAGGCTCCTGCACACTGTCTCGCTATATGCTGACAAATTTGTTAGATCAAATAAACATGTCAGTGTAAAGCAGACTGTTTGCTGTCATCACACTTTTCTTTGGATTGTGTCTGTTTGAAGGAGTCCATAGATTACATGTTTTTGTGTATAAAAATCTGGTATTGGACAACTTTAACCCCCAGACAATCTAACATTAGTTTCCCTAAAAAGATTTCTGTTTAGCCTGCAACTTGTGGCATAGGCAAAGAGGGTGGTCCCCGATATTAAGATTGTACAAAAGTTTTAAACAACGATATGCCAAATCGAGATATTATCCACCCTCTCTGAAAAATGTTAGCAGCCACAATGATGGGGGCCTGTTCACCCTGATACACCCACCTCCCTCTGTAGTACAGACCTTATTCACCTCCATATAAGAACAACCTCACACCGTGTCCTAACAGCACGGAAGGGTTGGATATCATGTCGCATCAAACACAATCCCACGCTCGCTGTCCACACTGCATCCATTAAATATTTTTATATATTTTTTAATTATATTTCAGTTTTCCGTGGCAAACATATGACACCTAGTGTTTTACTGTTGAAGGGGGACAAAAGGATGTGTGGTGTTCTGACGAGCTGTTGACTCAAATCACAACACTCAAAGGCTCAACAATAAATAACTCTGTAGATATAATTTATTCACCACTATCTCAACTTTGCTCTGAGAGATGCAAGCTCTGTTGAGTGAGAAAAGCGAGTTCCAGTGCACCTTCTCGTGTCTTCATCCGTCTAAGCGAGCAACAGAGAGGAAAGTAGAAACAGGGCATCGGGGTAAAAACTGCTCTGCTTTGCTACCAGGCAGTTAGGAAACAATAGAATCAAGCTGATTTAGTCCCTGACACCCGCTCACGTTGTGTCCTGTTAGGGGAGGCTGTCACACACAAAAGTTACTGATCAAAGTAAGACGAGAGCAGAGCATTGAGATACTGAGAGCTCCTGTGTTGTAAAGAACAACAGTAGTTAAAGCTGAAGGATGACGAGCACTCAGACGGTGTTTTATTCTTCAGTTTTCAGCTGCAGGAGGTTTTTATGTGAAGAAATGGTCCACATGTATTTTTTATTAAAGTCAAGTTGTCTCGTGTTTGCTTCAGTGGAGCAGAAATGTTCCTCAGAACTGAGTCAGCAAAGTCCGGCTGGATCTACAGAGCCAGTGTAGACTGATCCACCTCCTCAACCTCAGGCCAGGTGCACGACTCCGTTATTAATTTAAACTGTCTGGTTAAGGTTGGAATGAGCTCCTGAAGGAAACTGTGATAAAGGAAATAAAGAAGCAACGGAGGGGGTCCTGGGTTGAACATGGGCAGTTGGAGAAGGAAAGATGGAGGTAGTGTGGAGGAGGGGGGGGCGGTGGATTTCCTGAGGTAAGGCGTGATGTAAATAAACAACGTGGAAGTAGCGGCCGTAGCAACAGAGTCCGCTACACAACGTTATAATGAGAATATTTGTCTTTATATCAATGCTATGTGTAATCCAATGGAATGACAACATCCACAACAGAGAGGAGAACAACATACTGACGAACAGAAAACAGAATGCAGACGTTTAATTACCTGCACAGAGATCGTAGTGGTCGCGTGCAGACACTTTAGACAGTCACTATGACAGGGATATTCCCGCTCTAAAACGCCTGTTTTTACAGCAGAAATTACCTGATGATTGGTGGGCGCAATGTTGTGGTTTGTCAGGAGGTATAAACTGTCATCGGGTTGACATAATGTTGGGCTGAGACAGGATTTCCAGCATGGTGTCATTAATATTTACAGTGTGTGGTTTATCCCAGTGTCCACCAAGACGTCAGGTTTGGTTCAGTACAGTTTGGTACAGAGTTGTACGTACGCCCTGCTTGCCTTTCCACAGCCAGCCTTACCATTATTGTGTAAGCCATGTCAGCTACGTAACAGCATGACATGATAGCAGCGTGACACAGTGTAGCCCGCCAATAAATTCAATGAAGAACAAGAAGAAAGCAACACAGTAAACAAACTGCAACAATGGAGGACATCGAGCAGAGATTTTTTCCCCAAGGTCGTTCATGGCAGTGCTACGTGCTGTAATTAGTCGCCAAAAATAAAATCAGCCCTGAAATGACTCGAAATCCAAGAGGTATTTAAACAGGGAAAGTTTTGTTTTTGGCCTTTATTACCGCTGTCACACAGGAAGTGACGATTCTCTTGACCAATCAACAGACTGTTGTGTGTCTTGCTCCAGACTATAGGGTCTGATTGATACACTAGCACCCCAGCAGCAACGTAGCCAAAAAGTAGGATGGTACATATTGTATATTTTGGTCCCAACGTTTGACAGTGGAAACGCCCAGAAATGTGTACCCGACCGTTTGGCTCAAACAGGGTTTTTGACAGACAGAGGAAAGGATTAAAGCAGGTGAAATAGAGACTATATTAAGGTAGAAGTGGAAGGAGAGCCATTAGTACACAAGGAACCAGTGAAGACAGGAGGAAGAGACAGGATCATGGTAGAGAAAGAAGAAAAAGAGGAAATGGAAGTAACAGATGGAGGCAGTGAGGGAGTTCAGCAGAGAAAGAGGTAAAAGTGGATGATATAATAAGGAGGCATTCGAGGAGGGATGACAAGGTAGGAAAAGGAGGACGAGGGAGAAATTGGGTGTTTTTGAAGGCTGTTGTGTGTTTGTGTTTTACGTGGAGTTTATTTAGTATTTGATGGGACTGAAGGTGAAGATCTGGGTCACTTCTGGTCCTGGTTTGACGTGTTGTTTTCGTCTATTTGTCATTGGTCGACTTTATTTGGGAAAACAGAGCAAATGTTGTTCATGTTTTATTTATGAGTTTAGAAGACATGATACGTGATCTCTCAACACGTCCTTGACTTGCCCTCTCTGTCCAGGTTTTCTTTGTTTCTGTTACTCTCTGTTCTAATTGTTTCTAATTGTGATGTGTGTCATAGATGGATTACTGCATGGACCTGAGTGAGTTGACTGGATAATCAGTGTTTGGGTTGTACATGCAAGTATATATCAAATGATAAAAAGACAAAAAGAAGCAAGTTTCAGCAAAACATAACAACCTTATATGTCTCACTCTGTCTGAGCTGAAAGCTACAAAATCCAGTAGCACATGAAGCAACAACATTATTATCAGACCAGCTATTAAGTTTAATTTATCTTAAGACATCAGGGTCAGATGATTCCTGATGTCAGACTGTGAAGCAAGTTCAGCGTAGGTTGTGTTCTGGTTAACAAAAGTGATGGTGCAACGGGGAATATCAACTCTGTTAACATGAGTATGTATGTATGCACAAAAAAACCTCTGCCTGTGTTATGATACTGTGCATTCCCAATCCTTTATGCAAGAATACCTAAATGCGGGCACTTGGACAGCCTCTTTTTCTGTTCTCTTCATACCAACATTAAACGGTATATGGTAAATGCAAAGCACCTTACGAGTGTTGATGCACGCCTCTTCTGTTATTGTTCCACTAAAATACAAAGGGCTGACAACACCAGTGCCACTTTCAACTTTTTATCAGATTATTCTTGATTAGAAGTACCTATATTATGAGTGGTGAAAATGCTCTTCTCGTATCATAACAACGGTTTATTTATCCACAGGCTTCTCTGTCCTCGTCCTCTTCGGGTTTCACTTTTTTGGAATGATGATTACAGACTACTGCCGCCTGCTGGCATGGAGAGGTATTTCCTGTCAAGCATTCGCTGAACGTACATAGTGGTTGGCTGCTGGCTGTAGTCTTTGCGGTGTTTTCAAGTGCAATCTTTTGGCCAAGACGTGAGCAATTCAGGGTTAAGTGTCTTGCCTAAGGATACGCTGCTGCAGGAGCTGGGGATCGAACCCCCAACCTTCTGGTTGAGAGACAACCAACTCTACTAACTGAGCCACAGCTGCCACATTTATGTTAATGAGAATTTTGCTGTTGGAGGTGGTTGAGCGCATTTGGAACTATTTTGTGAAGGACTGAATTTAATTAACTTTTTCATTCTACTTATTAATGTCTCCAATAATTGACGACCAACCTGTTTGGTTTGTTAAAAAATAGTAACACATGCCATCAAAATAAATCGGTTGTTTCAGATTACACTTTATCTTATGTCGGCTTATTGATTGATAGACTCTTTGAGCTCAACTGTGTGTGTGTGTGTGTGTGTGTGTGGTGTGTGTGTGTGTGTGTGTGTGTGTGTGTGTGTGTGTGGTGTGTGTGTGTGGTGTGTGTGTGGTGTGTGTGTGGTGTGTGTGTGTGTGTGTGTGTGTGTGTGTGTGTGTGTGTGTGTGTGTGTGTGTGTGTGTGTGTGTGTGTGTGTGTGTGTGTGTGTGTGTGTGTGTGTGTGTGTGTGTGTGTGTGTGTGTGTGTGTGTGTGTGTGTGTGTGTGTGTGTGTGTGTGTGTGTGTGTGTGTGTGTGTGTGTGTGTGTGTGTGTGTGTGTGTGTGTGTGTGTGTGTGTGTGTGTGTGTGTGTGTGTGTGTGTGTGTGTGTGTGTGTGTGTGTGTGTGTGTGTGTGTGTGTGTGTGTGTGTGTGTGTGTGTGTGTGTGATTACATGGCACATGGGTTTATCTTTGCCCAGCGAGGATTATTGGTAGGATGACTCATGTGACTCTCGTGGTTGATGTCAGCCTCTTCCTCTGCTGTGTGGACAGACTAACAAATACAAAATTGAACTCTGGGTCAGTTTATGACTTGTTTAAAATAAAAGTACTTCAATTGCGTTCAAAAGTACAGTTAATACTCATAATACTGAAGTAATGTGTATACATACATGTATTGGTGTTCAAATAACTGTGTCTGTATGCGACACATATCCCTTTAAATAAAAAAGTCTACTTGATCATTTTGGTTTAAAAACAGTGGTATATAATCTCTTCATTTCTGTGTTTATTAAGGTTCAGAAATAGGTGTGCACACAAATCAAGAAACATGTATACGTATCAGGGATGCACAATAAATTGCATTGTCATTGTTGTTCCAATATGAGCTTTTGCAATGACTAGTGGAGAGAGTATGTGCACATTTCACCTGTTTGACTGAGGCCGGGGTATATTGGCGTTGCTTTAACAATCGGTCGATTGCTTGGGGCGGCAGTAGCTCAGTCTGTAGTGACTTGGGGCTGGTAACTGGAGGATTCTAGTCCCGGACCAAATCTGGAAATTGGTCTGGTAGCTGGAGAGGTGCCAGTTCATTTACTGAGCACTGCTGAGGTGCCCTTGAGCAAGGCACCAATGCATGTGTGTGTAGCATGTATCAAAGACAGTGTCAAAGTCATTTCCTGTCATGGGATTAATAAAGGATATCTTCTTTTTGATGCAGTCAGATGAAGCTACAGCTAACTATCAGCTAGCTTCAGATACATTGGTGCCAATTTAGTGGTTTCAAAAGGTATTTTGGGTTCAGTAAGGACATGATGCAAACACAACAAGGATTGTGTAAAACATGAAGCACAGCAGAGTAATAGATCATATCCACTCTGAAACATTTGTTTATTTATTGCAGTTGATTTTGTAACTTATATATTGAACACAGGAAGGTTGAAAGAAGCCACATACTGTGTATCTGTTCCCATGGTTAATTCCACATACACCTGAATCATCATAAGACTATGGGAACATGCTTGAGCATGATGAAAATGCCCTCAGTTTTCTGTAAATGGATTCTAACACACCTTGAATTGGTTAGCTTGCACAATCCCAACATTCAGTTCGGTTTTGAGGAGAAAAAAGGGAAACCTTTTCGGATATAACAGCTGAAGAATCATAGAAATGTAGGGAAGAGAGACTGGGATAGAAATACACCAAATGGTCACAGGCCGGGGGGGTCCAACCAGCTACCAGTTAATGGACTTTGTACATGGGGCGCCTGCTCAACTCCCCAAGTTACACCAACGCATTCGAAGAAACAATATTTTCCCCTTGAAACTAAAATATTCTTTGATAAATTAGACAGACTTGAATTCTCAGTATTTGGAGGACCTGTGGCTTTACCGACAAGATGATATAATGACTAACTGAAGCAGTGAACAGCAACACACCCTGAAGTAGACTTTAAAAAGGGAAAGAGACAGTGTTCATCCCCACTGAAATGTTTGAGAGAACACATGCTGGCATTGCTCCATCCAAGGGTTACGATATCATTTTTTAAAAGCAATGCACTCTACCACAGAGCGAAGGCTCTGGAGTAGCCTGAAGTGAAAGGTCTGAATAAAAAGTCACCCAAATTAACAATGTTTTGTATTCTTTGATGAAAACTTGCAAAACTTAGCACAAAGGTTTTTAAGGTGAGAACCTCTGTGCTTAAGTCAAATGGTGTGTAGGTAAAGCAGTAAATCATCAGAAAGTTAGACTTTCGGTTTTCTGACAAAGTGGAATAGAGACACTTAATTTATAAACCAAAAGATGTGCTCACCCTTAGACAAACTGCTATGCATCACACTCTGAAAAGCAACCAAATGGAGGGGGAAACAGTATGTTACCAGTTGATAAAATGTTGACAAATGTCTGCAAGCGAGATAAGAAACCCAAAGTATCAGCATGGCCAAGTATTATATTAGTGCCCTTCCAGACGGGAAAGGTTTATTGGCAAACTCAATATTTCCTGTAAAGGAGATTATTGTCTTATAGATCATGCCTAATCCCTGAGTAATATGAGTCTCAGTTTTATGTTATGTCTGTATTTCTTTTCATTTTTTTTAAAATCATGATTCAGACTTGAATGTCTGTATATCTGTATGACACCATGTTGAGGAAAATGACTTTGCATTTAACTTACCTGCATTTAACTTGCATTTAACTTACTTTGCATTTAATTTACTTACCTTGACCCTTTGTTTGTTCTAACCTCAACCCCCATGGGAACCTGTTCACCAACTGCTTTCACCTCAACGTGCTTATTAGTCATTGTCTGCTGCCTCATGTCTGGCCCTCTGTTTCAACAACAGCACTTCCAGTGACACTGAAGTGTCACCTGTCTTATCTCAGGATGTAACTTGCCATTTGCCCCTCTGTGACAGATGTGTATTAGAATGTGTTATTTTCACCCCTATGTTGACCTCGACCGGAGGGGCAGGACCAAACAAGGGTATAAAGGAACAGAACAGCTTTCCATCTCGTTACAAACCTCTCTTTGTCTTACACATGCTTGAGCAGTAAAGAAATAATATTAATAATAACTTTAAACAGGGAGAATGATGTCTCTCCCATGTCTACAGAGTGGCCCGATTGCCTGTTAGCTGCACTATGTAACTTTGGAAGCAGGCCAAGGTCATCTTGTGAGAAGTGTGTGTGGCTTTATGGCACTAGTTCAAACAAAAACCTTCAGTTATAAAAAGAAGCCTGTTAGCCTGCCTCTGTACTGTTTGATACACTGACTAAGGCTAAAAGGAAGAGGACAGTGACAGATGAAGCTAAAGAGAGTGTACAACCCTACAGACATATTTCATAACAGATTTAACATAACGTTAGGCTGTATTGTTATCCATGTCATCCTTGTCTCAGCTTTAGGAGCTATACCGGGTGCAGAAAGTCATCTAACCCAAGTTTGGTCCCTGGGTTGCATATAAACAAATAAATACATATTATGCCAAAAAGTAGTTTCTTTCCTTGTTAATCTCCATTTAGCCACAGCCCGTGGATATCATGACAACAGTTGAATGCACATCCACATTCTCCACATGCAAACAGTTTGTAAACATCAGGCCAAAGATGCTTGCAGAGTCATATTTGTGCAAAATGCAGTAATATTACTGAACCATGTCAGTCAACATGGTTTGTTGTTTGGCCTCTCTTAACCTCTTTGGTGTCAGTGTCTTCTGGTTTTCCTCACATAACACCCACCTCACCCCACTTCCCTCAGGATGGAGGTTAAGAGCAATGAGGTGCAGAAAGGCTCACCTGGGGGCGGAGCCTGACCCCTGCTGTTATAGCGGCCCTAAACATGAAGGCCTCGCTGAACAGGCCAGAGTGGGAACTTTTGACTGTTGTCTAACTCTGTATGTGTTACACTCTGTGTTTTGTGTATGTATGTTCTTTTGTGGAAATTGTCTCTGTTGACAGTAACGGTGCTGTGGAAAAGAATTTCCCCATGGGGACAATAAAGTCTAAAGTGTATTCTCGTGTCCTTATGGGATGAATATATTTAATATACAATTATCACTCAAACACAAATGATATCACACTGTCACTAATAACTATTGCTGAGCTTTAATTGGACAATTGCTATTCTGGTGAGGGGCTTAATTTCCTTCAGTATATTATCTATTGACCAAGAGGAAGCCTCCAGTGTTGAAAAATGAAGCCGATGCGAAGTGTGAATTCCTGCAGTTCATTGAGTGTCTGCTTAAGGCTGGCTGCAGAAGCACAGGAAGCCACATACACACCCCATTGAGAAAAAAAACAACAGTTTTTACAGTAGAAAATGAACATGTTTCCAGACTGGTCAAAAAACTCAATTGGTCTAATATTGCTCATGTGCCCACACTATTTGGGGGCAGAGTATTATATATCAGTTGGTCAAACCCCCTCCAGTAACAGATGTGTGACGTCACTCAGGCTCAACCATTAATATTTACCATCTACGCTATTGACCTTATAAAAACTTCTTCTTAGCTTTCTTTTGACCCACTTCTATTATTTTTTTCTTTTGACAATAACAGCAAACTTTAGTCAGACACAACTAAATCCTGATTTGGACTGAGTTGGTCAATAACTGAGGTTATTGACATGCTTAACCAAGATGATAAGCAGCTGATTTATAAACAGAGCAGAAACATAGCCAACTGTTCTGACCTGATAATTAACTCATAAATGATTTTCACTGCTGCTCTGTACCATCTGGTTTATCAACACTTTGAATTATGACAAAAATAAGTCTACAAAAAAAAAAGAAATTTCCCTCCAAGCAAAGCTCCATTAACCAGCAGTTGGTCAAAATCGAAAGATATCACTAAGTTATGTAACAGACGGACAGCCAGACAGATAGAGACCACACAGACAGTCCTCTGTGAGGATTTCCCAGCATGCCATCTGCTACAGTTTGACCTTCAGTGAGAGGTGAGCGAGCTGTTCAGGTTGTCAGCGGGATGATTCTCTCCTTTTCAGAGACGCATCATTGAGTCGTTCTCCCTGAGAAACAGACTGTGGTGACTCAGTTGACACAAACACACACACAAACACACACACACCGACACACTGATAAAGCTGTGTGTGTCTTTATCAGTGTGTCGGTGTGTGTGCGTGGCAGGAGGCTGCAGTCGGTTAGTGCCCAGATTGAAACTGAAGCTTGTGAGTTGGTGTGATCCTCCTGTTGTCTGGTTTATTTTTAAAGTCAGGACTTACACACCGTGAATCCCACAAACTCCTCGACACTTTCCAAACTGATAATTACCTTCATGGTCTACATTGATCGCTTTTTTGTTCTACTTCATTCACATTTTTCAAAGAGTCTTATTCCTAAATGAAAATCATAAATTGTGTTACAAGAGACACAAGGAAACACAAAACGCTCAATAACAGTCATCAATTAAAAAGAAATATATGTACTGTATATTTTTTATCCTTTATAATATAATTGATTCACACGTGATTCACATTCACATAAGCACTGTGTTTGGTTAAATCTAAATCAATGAATGTGATCTCTGTTGGGTCACAGTTTCAGTCAGGTGAGGAGGTCTCTGTGTTCCAGTGTGTGAAGGGGTACAGGTCTGCTGATTATCTAGAATCTCCAGCTTCAAGGCAGCGGGTAGTTTCAGTCTGAATGAGGCCAACAGGTTCATCCAATAGACCGACAGCAGTCACCCAACACTGACTCAGCTGAGGATGTGCACAGGGAAGAGTTTACACTAGTGCTGAATACAGATAGTTTTGCCCATGATCCTCATGAAGCAATTGGTGTTTAAGATACCGATGCAGGTTTAGTATTATTGAAATGAAGAATTACAACCAGAAGTTTTGTTTCCACTTGTTTAGAGAAGAAAACTTCAGTGACAAAAAATGCTAGGTACAAGAATATTTCTCTCCAGAATACAACAGCGATGTTTTGGTTTAAATGAAAATGAATCCGCTGTAAGTGGTTACAGTGACTCTGGAACATAAGTTGTTAAAATGTCCAACATTAGCATCATTGAGGATTTAATAAAACACACGAGGGTTCTGGGAGTTGTTGTGTATTGATATGAAGAGGTGGTAATTACACTTGTTTGCCTAACGGTTTATTTCATTAGAATTTAAACATATTCCTGACAGCTGGTAATTGAGAGGTTAACTTGGCTAAACCCTGTGCTGCGTGTTTGACCTGATTCTTTCCCCGTGCCAGTGTCTTTAAGCTGTAGCCCGTGCAATTTGGCATTTTAGCTTCTCTGTTTGCAATTCATCCATTTCCTGTCAATATAGACGTTTTAGTGTTATTTGTTCATCTTCATTTCTTTAATATATATTTTTTTAGCCTTTTGGTGTGTATCACAGTCTCATCACATCAGCCTCACTTTGAGATGTTTAGCTAAGCCTGTAGCTTTTAACTTATTTATATATATATTATATTTTATGAAAGAAGTTTTGGTCTGATTGTATGTTTTTGTATTTGAATCAAACATAATAATCATGTGCCCTTGTGAAAAGGATAAACACTCAGTAAAGAAACCCCTCATCCCAATTATGCCCTACTGATAATAAGTTACATAACCTACCATATGGCCAATTGGCCAACACAACCCATACCGTATGGTCACATTCAGCAGACCACAGGCTCTGTTTGTAGGAGCTAGCCAGGTAACGACAACTCAAATAATCCACCTATCATATACCACATGGCACTTATTGGATCCAACAACCCAACTACATAAACCATTGTGCAGCAAGGGCAGGACATCACTGTTTTATTCTGTATATTGAGTTTAAAGCTTCACTTCAGCCTTCATCTCATAATTTAAGTCTGAATTCCCGAATCCTGAATTCTCAGTCAAGGTTTTGACCATTAACTATTACTTTGATCTGCCATGTTCTTTCATAATATAAGTTAATTCAGTCTACTCAATACAATAACATCACATTATGGGACTTTCTGAGAAGCTGTTCTGAGGGGTGGTAGCATGAATTTTCCCAGTCAAAAAACGGTTTTCCTGTTATTCAAACCCAACACAAATCCAGGATTAGTCCGTGTAATCAGGTTCTGACTTTGCGTAGCTCGTGTTTTGGGCTGTAATCTTATGTTCAAGATATGTTTAAGCTTTAAACTTGTCTTTGGCATGCATCTTAAAAAGCTAGCCGTTTTTTTTTTAGTTGTTGGCTTATCTTTGATGTTTGATTATCGCTTTTAGCCTGTTTTCTGACTTAGGCCTGTTTTCAACTATTTGCCTATATTTGACCAGTATTTTTAGCTGTTAGCTATTAGCCTGTCTTTAGCCTGTCTTTAGCTTTTTGCCCGTATTTAGCCAGTAATATGAGCTATTAACCGTCGGTTAGTCGTTAGCCTTTCTTAAGCCTATATTTTAATGTCTTTGGCATGGGTTTTTTAGCTTTTAACCAGTTTTAAGCTTGTGTCTCTGGCGCTTTGTCCCCCTCAGTTGTGTGTTGCAGGCTGACTGACAGTAGGTATTGACTCGTATTTTTCCATCCGACCGTCTTGTGTTTCAGGTTATCAGAGGCCGGAGGCTCACATGCCCACAGGAGAAAGAAGAGGAGGAACTCGTCAGAGTGCTTGAGGAAAGACGCTGCAGAGAAGATGAGGAGTTTTCTGTGCTGACGTACGAGGTGAGGATCTATTCAGGGACAGATTGGTCTCACAAGGATAGAAATACACACAAACTCCCTCTGTGGCCTTGGCTCTTTTCTAGCTTTTGAAGAGTTCATTTGTATTTTACGTCAGAGTGAAGAATCAGGTTTTTGTATTTCAGTCATGAAGTTCTAAAGATGTTGATGTCATTGTGAATATGAATGGATGGAGGTTACTTGCAGTGATAATGTAAAATGTGTGTGTATATATAAATATATATTCCCCTCTGTATTTTACTCACAGCATATGTGTTAGTCAGCTGATACCTTTCCTGTTTTTAATCTAAATGAAAGTCTCCTTGATGTGAACGTTAACAGCTTATCCTGTGAATCTTTTTAGCTGTGTTGTTTCCGTGGAGGAAGTCAGTACCGGAGCAGCTCACACTTCAGGTACAAACACACATTTTGAAATGGCAATGTCACATCCTGAAACATCCTGAAAAACTTCAAACCTATAAAACAACATCTGGAGGCTCTGTAACAGAAAGGTAACATTTTTTGTCAAGGGGGTTACATTAATGACATTAAACTGTCTTTATCAGAGAGGTGTTGGCTCTGTTTTATGAAGTTACATTTACAAACCTGAATAGTTTTTATCCAAACCTGTCCAATAAAGAAAAGGAGGAGGAATAAGAACGGAAGGAAGAAGGGTGGAAACGAGAAGATTACGAGGAAGAGCGAAAAAAGGAAAGTTAGGAAATAAAGGCTGGAACTGAAGAGGAGAGAAGGAGAAGCTGTCAGGCATTGAAATCTAGGAAGCAGTGAATGAGGGCAGAAATAAGTGAATGAATAAAACATGCAAAAAGGACAAAAGAATGAAAGAGGACACAGAAAAGGAACATGAAACGGAGGGGGAAAGGGAGGAGAAACGATGCCTGCTGCAGAGGACATTAGTTTTCGGGAAGTTCATTATAATTGCAGTTAGAGTTCATATGTTTGTGAGTGATGCATTAGAGCAGAGCATGCTGGGTAGAAATGCTCAAGCTTTGGCATGTAAAATTCAGAAGCTTCAGTTAGACAAAGTAAAGACGTCCTGCTTCTCCTACCTGTGCTTGACAGTGGTTAGCTTAGCCACCTTAAGCTTTTCATTGTTTGAGAAGAAGCTGCACAGCTGTTTAAAGAAATGATTGTGTCATTTTTTATACATCATCATACAGCACATGATGATTTTTTTAACGGTCTAGTTTTTCAAAACAACAAGAATGCTGTTGACATAATAACTCAAAGATAGAAGTCAACTACAACTCCCAGAGTGCATTTAAAAAAAAAAACAGGTTTTAAATTTTACAAAAGCTGAAGCTAATTACAGCATTTTGAGAGAGAGATGCAAGGCGCAAACAGCTAATTCTACGTGCTAACTATTTTATGTCTACAAAAGGAAGGAAGGGAAAATAACTTTCAGACACTGCTCATATTCTGTCTACTCTTGTACCTGCTAAGATTGTTCGAGGACCATAATGGGCAACAGAAAGTTAACGTTCCATCATTGAGTTTAACCACGCAGACAGGGTTATTATAGTATTATTAAACCATAAATACTCTCTCTGCTTGGGGAGGACACATGCAGGGCAAGTATAATATTTGCATTCTGTAGGTGGGGATCTAAGGCAAGTTTGTGCCCAGAGCCTGTGGTCATGATAAACCGTCCATGGGGATTGTAGTATTTAGAGATATCAATGAAACGTCATCAAATGGTTCTACTCAGGGGTTGGCATGTGATGGCACTGTGTGTGTGTGTGTGTGTGTGTGTGTGTTGTTCGTTACACAAAAAGTCACACAGTGATCGATGGCCCATCATTGTTCCCCTCAGGAAAGAACGTGGTCATGTGACATGGACAAACTCTAAATGGAGCGGGTCATTGAACAGAAACAGACCGTTCATTTGAGACAGCATATACCCGCAGAAACACCGTCACACAAAATCCTCATTTTACATAGAAATTTGAATTTGTATTTAATTTATTCAGTTACTCAGAAGATAACTCTGATGATTCTGTAATGGCATATAACATCATGGGTAGACAGTTATGTGATTTTTCTTCTGGATCAGAGTGTGTTACAGACTCACAGTAGCTATGCTACCTCTGTTAGCAATGCTAGCTGTGTCATTCTGATTAGCTCGCCAATGCTGACACATTATTGTTGGCCTCATTCTGATCAATGGAGCTGCACTTCCTGTTCTGGAAACAAACTGAGATCAATCTGCCGCCTGAGGCGCACACACACACACACACACACACACACACACACACACACACACCAACAAACACACACTTACAAACACTCTACTCACACTACACACATACTCTGCTTACACAACACACACAGAGTATATATTGTTGTTTTTTATTCTATTGTTAGAGACAGCTTTATTTGTTGAGATGTTTGTGGATGTTTGTGCGTTACTTTACCTACACTGTGAAAACATTTTCTCAACGGCTGATGGAACATTGTTGTGCCAAAATGTCCTCACACTTCAGCTCTTAACCTCAAGCCTGGTCCTCAAAAACGTAAAACTACAAGAAAAGTCAACACATGACACACAACTTACATTTTTGTTGCAATCGACACAAATAAACATGCAGGTGTGTGCAGAGATGGAGGCATGCTTGATGTTGATGAGGGGCGAACAAGCATTGATCTGCAAAGAGAGAGAGAGAGGGAGAGAGAGTGTGACAGCACTGTCAGAGTACAGTTGTGGTTGAGGCTTTGTGGTGGGCGGTTGGATGGCTGTTGGCAGGCGGTTGGTGGGAATCTGCGTCACTTGGTACTTCATTTAACTCTTCTTCTCCTGGCAGGATTGACACACCGACAGGAAGGAAGTGAGGAAAAAAGGAAGTAGGGCCCAGGATGACGAGTGCAGCCCCTGCAAGGAAGCCATACCGAAAGGCTCCACCACAGCATCGTGAGACACGCCAAGCCCTACCCTCCGCTGCGCCACCACCTGCACCACAGCACATCAATCAGGTAAACTTAAACGCACCTCCCAACCCTATGCAGCAATTTCACTTCATTTCAAATGCTGCTTCTTCTAAACGGCCACAAAGCGCCGGGTCACGACATGGCGGTCCACATCTTCCCCTCTCTGAAAGTGAACTGGACGTGTCTAGTCTGTCTAGCCTGGAGCTCTGCATCCCGCCGCCACCCCTCTTCAGCAGCAACGCCAACCGCCCTAACCGGACCACAAGGACGAGAACAAAATCAGGGGTCGCCACGAGTCCACACCATACAGTCAGTCACTTCATCAGCAGTGTAAAGGAGGGTTATCCAGCACATCGAAGCCCCGGAGCAGCCAGGAAACATTCCCCAAGCTCCAGCCCCAGAGCAGAGCATCACAGCTGGGCACACAGGACCTCGACTGCACCCACCCCAAAGAGCATCCTGAAGCAGCCCGCCCTGTTAGGACTGGAGCATGCATATGACATCATAAGGAAGTCAAAGTCAGTTGAGCTGTTAGATGATAGTAGCCGCCGCAGCAGCAACACCCACCGGCCCACTCGGTCCCTGGACCATTCGGAGGAGAAACTGCCTGTGTCACGGCGGTCCTCAGCCCCGCCCTCCCCCTGCAGGACTGAATGGAACTGGAGGATGCACGCCTTGGAGGAGAAGGTCCGCTTCTCCAACTTTCTGGATGAAATCACCTGTCGGGTCCTGAGCCCCGCCAGCCTCTCACTTCTAGGCAGGGCACCTTCTAGAGAACATGAAAGCCCTGCCGCTGAGCGCCGCCAATGCCGCCCTAACCTCAGGAAGCAGCAGGAGGGGGATCCATCTGCAGAAAGGACAAGACGCTGGGACGACTGGGTTGCAGCAATGCAGCGGCCCGACAGCTGGTATCAGCCTCTGCTGGATGAGGGGGCGGGGCAACAACAAGGTGATGTCACAGAAAGAACAGGGTCTAATGAGGAAGTGTTGGGGATGAGGAGAGGAGTAAAGACGGGGGTTCAGGAGACAGAAGAGCCACAGAGACACAAACACAAACCACCTGTTTCTAATCAGTGTCATCTGTCTCACATCAAGGTAGGTCAGAGCGGGACAACCATCATCATGTACTCTCCCTCCCTCCCCCACCCTCTCCCTCCCTTCCTTTGGCAAAATGACAATTCTTGCTGTGTTTGGGTTGACCTCTGCTTGTGCTGAAACAAACTGTTCACTACAGCTTTGAAAATCTGTTTTGTTCTAAACGCATGGGATTTGATGGAATAGTTTCACCACCTTACTGGACTGTAGCAAGTCAGCACACACACTGCCACCCACTGACCAGCAGTTGTAAGGAGTAACACAAATGTCCTTGAAATCAAGATGAACAATGAAGAGTCTCAACTGCCATGTGGTTTAGGAATGTGAGTTATGACGTTGGATTCATTCAGTGTGTTTCAATGGAAAGCTCAATTCTGAATTCAAACCCATGCTATCCCATAATATTCACTCTCCCACAATGTATACCGTTGTGCTGTTCTGGCAGCCTCCAGGCAAAAAAGTTTGAGCTCATTACGTCTGATTTTTCCAGTGTAAAACAGGAGAAACTCCAAAAGTCAAAGACAGAAAACCTTCAAAAATTAAATTAAAAAAACTCCAAATTATTCTCTCCACCCCTGTGGACAAACTGAAAATGTAATGGGTAAAGGAAAAACATCTGTTATTTTAGAATAATTAAATATTTTTTTGAGTTGCAGCGTTGAATGATATCCATTCTAGTGGACACTTCTTTAACTTTTTCAGAATTATAAATATTTTAAAGAAATTAACGTCACTTTTTGTGTCCTAAGAAGTAAAAAAAATACTGAAACAAATCTGATTTCATTGTACATGCATGAAAGGGTTAAACAATTCCTTGAATTCTATCAAATAAGTTAACAAATAATGAAATCATGTAAGTTGTCTTGATTTGTGTATTTGAATATAAAAGTAGTTTTTCTCAGTCCTTTAAATCCTTAGATTAAGATTAAGCCTCCAGGCAAACAGCTACAAGGCACCTGTCTGTCAAATCAGCCGTGCCCCCTTATTCTGTAAATGATAAGTTGTTAGAAAATAGAACCCCATGTAAAGTATTAAAGTATAGTATAAACTCAGGCTGTATACATCTTTACTTCTTTGTCTTCACCAAGTGGTAACCTCCGGCCTTGAATAATGAAGCCGATGCGGAGGTGCAAAATCCTGCAGTTCATTCAGTGTCCACTTGAGGCTGACTCCAGGAACACCGGAAGTCACATACACATGACTGAAAAAAAAAGACGTTTTTACAACATAAATAAACATGTTTACAGCCTGGTACAAAAAACAAATATATCTGAATAGTGATTTTTTTTTTTTTAAACGGCTCAGTTTGATTTTGTAAACAATACGTGTTATCCATAGGCTGACATGATTGACAGGTGGGCGCGATGTAACGGTTCGTCAAGAGGCGTTAAGCCTGCCTCAGCTCCAGCTCTCAGCCTGTCGTTAAGTTAACTGAAAGGCTGAGACAGGATTTCCAACATGGCGGCTGCTGCTGATGAGCCTCCGGCACCCCCTGCAGGAACATATGGCTGACGTCACTCAGGCTTCAAACATTAATATTTACAGTCGATGATCTTTACATGGATGTGGTTTGAATAGTCCCCATAATACCCAGAATGCAACATTACAGAGGCTAGGAGATGAAACATGGATTTATCTTAACTCAACTAGCTGCAGGCTTTTCATCTCTACCTGCTCCTCATATTGATTACCAATCGTGACACGAAAAGTGTCAACAACAAATCATCAGGACTGAAAAGTGCAGCAGCAGTGTGATTGGCCTTCCAACGATCCGGTCACAGCAGCTTAATCATTGATAATACTGCTCTGTTGGTAATCGATCAAAATTCCAATGCATGCTGGGTGAGGATGTGTTTCCATAAGTCGACAGGGATCAATAATACAGATGATAAAGAAACGGAAAACATCCGAATGTCTCTACAATGTCGCTTCATCGATGTTTATTGACCTGACGTCACTGACACATCTCGGTCATGGGATGACTCACTTAGCAGCTCTGCAGTCCTGGGGCACGTTTCACAATGGAGGTTTAACAAACACTGAGTTTAACCCTGAACTCTGAGTGGATTTGACCTCAGATGGGAAAGTCAGTTTCTGGTTCCAGAACAGCTGATTTAAGTTTATATCAAATATGTAGGTTCACTCGGTACAGCCGTGTGTGCAACACAACTATAACAAGCCAACATTAATGGAACCCGGATGACAACAGGTGACAAAAATGGGCTCTCTTACTTTACCCCTCATGAGTAATCGTCCTCATGAGAACATACAGTGTGTATTTATGTCTTTAGAAAAAGAAAGGAACACTGCTGCAGTGGCAAAGGAGAGCGAAGCAGCGTGGGAGAAAATTGCTACGAGTCCATGCATTTAATAATTACTCACACTTATAATACTGCTAGTGAAAACTGGAGGAATTGTATTGAACGTAAATTTTATTTTGAAAATCCGGCTGGAGAAATGCAGACTTGGAAGCAGCTCCAATTGAAAGAACGTAATTCAAAAGGAAAGGTTTAGGCATAAAAGGCTCCCTTGAATCACAGTTCATTCGTAGGCATAATTAGATAAACACCAGCTGATGTAAATTTCATCTATAGGCTCTTTGACCAAAGGACATGCCATGTGTGATGAAACAGCACGTTTTAAATAGTATGCCTAACAGATAATATTAAAACAAATTTTTTATTCAGACGAACGATGGATATCCACTAACACGCTAACGTTCATCGAAGAAAACTGCTCCCGACCAGGTTAGGTTCACATACTTAGTTACCATAGTAACCGACTCAGCGCTTAAGTGACCTCTCTTTTGGAACGGACTTGAGTTACCCTTCTTACTCAGGTTTTAGAGACCACACTTACTGAAACAGAAAACTCCAGAGTTTCCCTCCTTTCAGTGTTTACACTCAACATGCTTTCTGAAGCGGTCCCCTGAAGTCCTGAAGAATAACAAAACAAAGATGTTGTGGCAAATGAGGGACAGGTTCAGATTCCTGAATATCCTGACAGATTCGTTTAACTTATTCAATAATCATTAATACAATAATCTACAGTTTAAAAACACAAAAAAGAGATCTGATCAGAAAATACACTTACAATAGTTGATGTTGTTAGGTCAAGATAACTTTCATTAAAACAAACATATTGAAGTGTTTAAACAAACAGGATATCTTGATGTTTGAGTAAGATCATTTCATCTTCAAGATAGTTTGTTTGAAGATGCTTACACATTTTTTTCTGGTTATTTACTGGAAGCTTCCTCCACAACTTTAAGTGTGTGCTGTTTGTCTGTGGATGCCATGTTTGATATCAGAGTGGATGATATTCTTTAGATTATTTGATCTGTGTTGAATGAGTTCTTCTTACGGTACAGATGGAAACTGACTGTAGTGCTCTCAGAGAAGAGAGTAGATCTGACCACATATAGCTGATGTTTAAACTCTCTGAATGTTATTTTAAAATTCTGTTTAATAAAACGGTGTTTCTTCTGTTTCAGGAGCCTATATCAGAATCTGACAGGATCAGGTAAGAATGTATTTTATTGCTCACTTCTCTTATTCTTCCTGACAGTTCTTCTCAGTTACTTCAGAGAGTAGATTTTACAAATAACAGATGTAACACCAATAAATACAGCAGAGTATTCTTCAATTCCATGTTTAAAAAGAAAAACCTGCTGATACTACCAGGTAGGGCTGGGAAAGGGCTGGGAATCTTTGGGTGATTGATTTCTATTCTTGGGGTCACGATTCGATTACATGACTGTTACATAAAAGTGCTTTGACTATCAGAAGACTGGAAAAGTGCTTTACAAGCTCAAGTCCATTTATCATTTACTCCAGATATCTGTGAGACTGGCTGATGTTCTTGTTGCTCTATTTGGCATTCTACTGAGTTAAAGAGCTAGCTAGCCTTAGCACTTATCAGGGAGTGACTGATCAGCCCACAGAATTGTGGATTGTTTGGAAGTTATGAATCTATTTAAATTCTCAGAAGATAAGAATCTCAATTTTTACATGAATCATTTTTTTCCCCCACCTCTACTACCAGTACAATATTCATTTTAAGATCAGCACTATCACTCTGTGATAGTAATTCTTGACTCCTCTGATACTTCTGTACTTTTATTTTTTAACTGAGTATTTTAAAATGGTCCTGAAGTAACATTTCACATGTCTTGTGGTTGGGTTTCTTCCTGCTTTGGTTGTAACAATTCTGAAGTATAAGTCGAGTAAATAAAAATCTTCAGAACAGTGTGACTACACTGTTTCAATGTAATATATACAACTGTATGTAAAACACATCACAAACAACAGGCAGCTGTGAGAAGCTCCATCATCTTTCACTTCAGCACAAACAAAGTAAGAATTTCCCTGCAGCTCGTTCAAGCTGTAAAATATCGGTGAGCAGATGAATGAGTTTAAGAATAATAATAATTTATACTTTGTACTTGAACCGGCGACCCTCCGATTCCCAACCCAAGTCCCTACAGACTGAGCTACTGCTGCCCACAGAAATCTCAGTCAGTAACCTCAGTTGTTTTATGAATTATATACAATTTATCCAAGGTGCAGTGGAATTAAAGCAGCACAAAGCAGAAGTAGTATTGTCCACACCTCAAATACTGTAATGTCCTGAGTATAAGACCACCCTGATTATAAGACCACCCCCTTTTGTAGACTCATTTTAAGAAAAGACCTTTCGAAGAGCAAATCTTGTTTTTATTAAAAAAGATATACATTTATTCTCACATTTAGTTATTTCCCACAGAATGACGGTGGTCGTCTGTTTGCTTTCCATGCACACACACATACCTCCTCTATTAATACACACAGCGCTGTGTCCCACTCAAGAGTCTGTCGCTCCATATTCCATATATTTAAGGAGAGACTTATCTCCTTCTCTCAGATTATCTTCTGTGTCTGCAGGGTGGAGAGCACGTGCAGATCGTCCTGTAGTTTATCAGTCCTGTTTATCCATCTTTTCGTGCTTTATTTATAACCATTTCCTTCAAACTGGAATCATAACTCCGCCTCCGTTGTCGGTTTACTTGAAATACTTTTGAGCCATTTTATTCTAGACAATCAACGTGTCTCACTCTGGCTCTGCTGGCTTCACTCATGAGCAGCACGCTGGCTTACAGATGAACGTCTCTATCGTCTATTGTTGAGAGTGTTTATTAAAAATCTCGAGCCTGAATATGAGAGGACACTGTTTTACATCCAGGCCGTCACAGTATGAAACTTCAGAATGTGTACTGAGTTTCTAAAGACAGCTTTTATGTGACTCCTAAACTTTCCCCCACATTACCCAGAATCCTCCAGCAGCAGAATGAAGACTTGCAGCGCCGCCTCTCTCTCACCAACCACAAAATGGAGGCCATGGAGGCGGAGTTTGATGGCAACCGTCACTACATGGACGCTGAGCTCAGCCGGACCAGAGACGACCTAGACAAGATGAGGGACAAGTTCCGCAGGTGAGGGTCCTGATGAAGCACGTCAAGTCAAGTGATGACATGACACATACACGACTAGAGTCTGATGATGACCTGGATCACACTCTGGTTGTTTCTGGTTCTACCTGTGATGATGTTAAAGGTCATCATGTTGTCCCCTCTATGCTTTGACTGTTTTTTTTTAGCTTTTCTAAAACTGGTTCTAGATCAAAAGTGACACTGCTCTCTAATAAGTGAGCTGAATGGCTGACGTCCAGAAGCTGGTCTGTTATTGGCTGTCAAAGTAAGCGGAGATCTCAGGTGTTTCATGCGGTTTTAAAGTGTCCACAGTCTTCTGGACTTTTCAAACCACCTAGAGGATAGAGTTTGTCCTTAAACTTTTCGATGTTTTTGTACCTGACATCTGAAAAGCGTTTGTTTCATTCATCTGTGAGGCTGACTACATCAGACTTCCTGCAGTGGGGGTGGGGGGGTCCAGTTTGATGAAGGCCTTTCTTCCTCTGTGCTGCTGGTCTTTCGAAAGACTTGATGGCTATAATCATGTCAAGGCAAGGAAGATTGTTTTTTCAGAAATATTCTGCTTTCCCACATGCACAGAACTCCTGAAAAGAAAACTTACTCAAATCTTTGGGATGAGCTGCTAGATTTTATTCTGCCAGACCCCTAAAAATGTGTCATCAAAGTGTAAGACCCCCACCCCCTGCCAGGTTAGCCTCCTGCTGCAAGGTGCATGTGTGAAAATGCCTAAAGAGCAGCAAGTTGGGCTTAAGTTAATGACTTTACCTGGACTTTCTCATGTCGTAATGAAATCAAGTTGAACTGATGTGGGACTGCAGCAGGAAAACACACAAGAGGCCAGGGTGATGACTATTATACCCCGTGACGATGGTTGAAGCTGCTTCATAGTCTGCTCCCCAATACCTTCTTGTTGACCTTTTTGGGATATTATCATCCAATCACATGTAGCATTGGTACAAAAGCACAAACAAAAACAAAAAAAACAGTCAATATAAGTTCAGGCTCTGTTGCTTCTTCCACCATATTGGATTTCCAATTTACCCCATTTCTTAAAAATGTTCAGGAGAGTATTCATCCTGCAAGCCTTCAAACCCTGCATCAGAGTATATGAATGTATAAACAAGAATACATTGATGAGACACTCTGACCTTTAACGATGTCATATTGAAGTTAATATTAATGGATTGATTATTGTTCTTTTTATGAATTCTATTCAGGGGATAATCTTGCTCTAACCTTTGGAATGACAGTTCCCGTGATGATTTGTGGGAAGCTGAAATGAAGTATCTTTAAATTGGATTGTACTATTATGCTGAGGACAGACAAACCTTTTTATAACACCCTACAGCTGTTAGACTGCTTTTGTTCACACTATTGTCTTTCAGACTCCCATCCGAACAGAGCTGAAAAAACGTTTCCAATTCGACTAATAAAATATATTTTTCAAAACAGTCACAAGCTCGCCTGCAGTCCAAATCTTTTCTCCCTACCTTGTTTTAAAGCTGTTTCAATCTTTAAAGTTACATTTTCTCTGGAGCCATAAATCACTTTAATTTTGCTCTGTGATGATAAGCAACTTGTGAATGAGAGAGGAAGTCGCTGCCTAATGAAGCTTAAGGTTTAACATTAGAAAGAGAAAGAAGAGTGAAGACGAGGGGAGGAGGAGAAGATCAGCTGAAGGAGTTTTTAACCATCTGGAACTTTTGACAGTTCTGAACCTGAAATGCCTCCTAATGAGGTCCTTAACTAAGAGGACACTTCATTTTGAGTTGACTTGACCTTAACAAAACGAGCACTAGGCCATGACTCGGCTTTGTATCATATTTTAGCTCTTTTCAGACTCTGCTGTCTGCTGTCCTTACACCTTAAGACATTCACAGTGATTCGGTAAAGGTGTAGTATTGGTGTCCCAGTCTGTGGATTCACATCGCCTTACAGCAGAGCACAGCGGGAGCTCCACATACACAAACGGTCAGGCATGCCCCCCCCCCCCCACCATCTCACCCCTGTAATGCCTCTATTACTGCCTCCCAAGACAGAACAGAGGCATTACAGGGGTGAGACGGGGGGTGAGTGGGATCAGTTCGTCCCATTATTACACCTCTGTGACATTCACATTGAAGGCAAAAAGTCACAGGGAAGTAAATGTTGAAACCCTTTGAAACGGTATTCTGAACAGGGCTTTTGAATCTGTAAATCAGCTTCAGTCGTGACCTGGCTTTGAGTTTGAGTCAGGTATGAAAAGTCAGCTGTGATTGGCTTTGTGTTTGATTTTTCACATACACACTCCTTAAGATTTCTAATTTCTGGATTGTCATGTTTACAAGATATCCAAGATGGTGGCAAAGCAGAGTCTGACATTATGATGACAGTTTTGCCTTTAAGTTGACAAATGAGATTGGATGTGTCCGCAGGAACAACAGACAAGATGAAAAAAAAACCTACTTGTGAGCAGAGAAGAGTAATGGCTGTATCCTTAACGGCATCCTTTCTACACTTCATACTTAGTTTGATGTCACGCTGAGTATGAAGAATGTTGTTATACGCATATTCAAGTATGAACAATTGTATGCATGTGAGAAATGTCTGGATATACTAGATTGTGTGACACAGGAGAACACTGGTCATAATAAACCGCCCATAATGCATTGCAGCTCCCAGACTATTCAATGGTGGAACTCGCCTGCCAGCTAAAAAATGGTGTTCATAACATGCATACAGCGGTCACTCACTCGCTGGTCATGTGATATAAATGCTCGACTGGAGTACATTTTCCTGCATGTAACCTTCATGGCTCATGTTAATGTTCATACATCGAAGATTTACTAGGTAGAGGGCAGGAAATAGACTGGGTGAAAAAAATGTGTCCATTTGAGTTCACACATGCAACTCATCCCAAACAGTTCTAGAAATGTTCAGGACTTTTGTGTATGTGTGCGTAGCATATATGACTAAGCTATGAGAAAAACTTTCTGAGAAAATCAACATATCCTGTAAGAAATGTAAAGAAAATGAAATGTGAAAGTTAAGCTTCTGTTTGCCTGTCTCTCTGTCTCTGTCTGTCTCTCTCTCTCGCCCTCTCTCTCTCTCTCTCTCTCTCTCTCTCTCTCTCTCTCTCTCTCTCTCTCTCTCTCTCTCTCTCTGCAGACTCCAGAACAGCTACACAGCATCTCAGAGAGCCAATCAGGATCTGGAGGAGAAGCTCCACGCTTTGGTAACTTTAAAAAAAAAAAAAATAATAAAACTTATTTATGTTTTAAAAACATTTATAAACTTAAAATATGAATCCCTTGACCTCCAACACATTCATATTACTTGTCAAATATCACCCAACTTCTTGAAGTGAGTCAGTCTGAACAATCATTGCAGTGAAACATTCCTGATGTGATTATTCATTTTCTTCTGTGACATATTTTAGTTAAATTAAGCTTCTAACAGTGATTCAAACCAAACAAGACTACAAAACCCTCTTAGCTGTCATGAATAGAAAAAAACAGCCTAACGGGACGACCTTGCATATAACAATGTATTAGTCTAGGCCTAGAAAAAAGAAGAATGACACAGCCTCCTCACTGCTTATTTTAATGTCACCTAAGTGTCTTTAGATCACGATCATTATGTGTCAGTTTATGTATATGAAGCTACAAGCTAACCAAAGTGTGCTAACATTAGCATGCTAACACCACAATGCCACAGGGAATTTCAGCACGAGCAAAGGACAATATTGTCCCCCGCTTGCGCTTACTGGTGTTTTATTATGGTGCATTCTAATTCATAACTCCTTCATGTGAATGCGGGTGGAGAGGGGTTGGAAGTGTGTCGCTGGAGAAGAGCTTCAGCAGAGCTTCAGAAGAGCTTCAGCAGAGCTTCAGAAGAGCTTTAGAAGAGCTTCAGCAGAGCTTCAGCAGAGCTTTAGAAGAGCTTTAGAAGAGCTTCAGAAGCGCTTCAGAAGAGCTTCAGCAGAGCTTCAGAAGAGCTTTAGAAGAGCTTTAGAAGAGCTTCAGAAGAGCTTTAGAAGAGCTTTAGAAGAGCTTCAGAAGAGCTTCAGAAGAGCTTCAGCAGAGCTTCAGAAGAGCTTTAGAAGAGCTTTAGAAGAGCTTCAGAAGAGCTTCAGAAGAGCTTCAGCAGAGCTTCAGAAGAGCTTTAGAAGAGCTTTAGAAGAGCTTCAGAAGAGCTTTAGAAGAGCTTTAGAAGAGCTTCAGAAGAGCTTCAGAAGAGCTTTAGAAGAGCTTCAGAAGAGCTTTAGAAGAGCTTCAGCAGAGCTTCAGCAGAGCTTTAGAAGAGCTTTAGAAGAGCTTCAGAAGCGCTTCAGAAGAGCTTCAGCAGAGCTTCAGAAGAGCTTTAGAAGAGCTTTAGAAGAGCTTCAGAAGAGCTTTAGAAGAGCTTTAGAAGAGCTTCAGAAGAGCTTCAGAAGAGCTTCAGCAGAGCTTCAGAAGAGCTTTAGAAGAGCTTTAGAAGAGCTTCAGAAGAGCTTCAGAAGAGCTTCAGCAGAGCTTCAGAAGAGCTTTAGAAGAGCTTTAGAAGAGCTTCAGAAGAGCTTTAGAAGAGCTTTAGAAGAGCTTCAGAAGAGCTTCAGAAGAGCTTTAGAAGAGCTTCAGAAGAGCTTTAGAAGAGCTTCAGCAGAGCTTCAGCAGAGCTTTAGAAGAGCTTTAGAAGAGCTTCAGAAGCGCTTCAGAAGAGCTTTAGAAGAGCTTTAGAAGAGCTTCAGAAGCGCTTCAGAAGAGCTTCAGCAGAGCTTCAGAAGAGCTTTAGAAGAGCTTTAGAAGAGCTTCAGAAGAGCTTTAGAAGAGCTTTAGAAGAGCTTCAGAAGAGCTTCAGAAGAGCTTCAGCAGAGCTTCAGAAGAGCTTTAGAAGAGCTTTAGAAGAGCTTCAGAAGAGCTTCAGAAGAGCTTCAGCAGAGCTTCAGAAGAGCTTTAGAAGAGCTTTAGAAGAGCTTCAGAAGAGCTTTAGAAGAGCTTTAGAAGAGCTTTAGAAGAGCTTCAGAAGAGCTTCAGAAGAGCTTTAGAAGAGCTTCAGAAGAGCTTCAGAAGAGCTTCAGAAGAGCTTTAGAAGAGCTTCAGCAGAGCTTCAGAAGAGCTTCAGCAGAGCTTCAGAAGAGCTTTAGAAGAGCTTTAGAAGAGCTTCAGAAGAGCTTTAGAAGAGCTTTAGAAGAGCTTCAGAAGAGCTTCAGAAGAACTTCAGAAGAACTTCAGAAGAGCTTCAGAAGAGCTTCAGAAGAGCTTTAGAAGAGCTTCAGAAGAGCTTCAGCAGAGCTTCAGAAGAGCTTCAGAAGAGCTTCAGAAGAGCTTCAGAAGAGCTTTAGAAGAGCTTTAGAAGAGCTTCAGAAGAGCTTTAGAAGAGCTTTAGAAGAGCTTCAGAAGAGCTTCAGCAGAGCTTCAGAAGAGCTTTAGAAGAGCTTCAGAAGAGCTTTAGAAGAACTTCAGAAGAGCTTTAGAAGAGCTTCAGAAGAGCTTCAGAAGAGCTTCAGAAGAGCTTTAGAAGAGCTTCAGAAGAGCTTCTGAATAGCGGAGGTGTTGCCAAACAGCAGTTTGTTTTGGTTTAATGCTGGAGCTCAAGGGATCAAAAAGTTGCACATTCTTCCTTTAAAAGTAAATCAAAACTTCTGTAAGTAGTTATGTCTAAAGTTGAATACAGTTCACATCATATTTATGGTTTATTATTGACTGATGTGGGATTTTGGGGCTGTTACCTACTGTATATCGATATTGGGAGGGGAAAAAAATTCACTACCGATTTATCGGCCGATATCTTTCTTATATAGATGACATCTGTAGAGATAGATATAATGTACACATTTATTGAGTTGATCCTTCAAATGCAGTTATCAAACACTTGTGGAAAAGAAGACAAGATGGTAACTTGCGCTTGTTGTAATCCATATAGCGCCCTCTGCTGGTGAAAGAGAACTGCTACTGTAATACTATAAAACTTAAAAGAAATGCTATTTCTCTGGTGAATAAATCGAGTAATATCGTTGCATATCTGGGATAAAACAACCGATACGATAGTCACTTGGCCCATTAAACGGTCGCGCTCTAATTGTATGACGAGTGATATTTGTTGTTCCTCTGAGATGGAGCTGGGATCCAACCCCCACAAAGAACTGAGTTATAAAGATAAAAAACACATGCAAAATAATGTTGATGATAATAAAATGTATCTTCATTGAGTGTTTGGATAAACAACTCGATTCAAATCAGAAGAATAACCAGAAAATAATAATAATGGTAATCTCAGTCTAGCTTAAGGAGGACCAGCTCAGCACAGGGAATTAGTGGGGGCATGATACAGATCAATATGTGATGGTTTATATTTTCTCTACAGCAAGTGATTGTATGTGTGAGTGTGTCCTCGTGAGAAGTGAAAGGATAGTGCACGTGTGTGTGAGTCATTGATCTCACTGTCAATAAATGATCAATGACTAAATGAAAACACACAGAGGCATGTTATTGATTGACTGTGGAAAACTGGAGTTGATGGACAGCAGGAAGATTCCCATTGGTGATATATCATCAGAAGTCACTGGACAGTCAAATCCATAAATAAAACAGAAGGTAAAACATCGAGGAAATGTTCCCCTCTGAGAATTACACTCTAAACTACGCTTTGTCCTTTCATGTCATTTTATCTCATTTAGAATACACTAATGAGAAGGATAGTGCTCAGGGAAGATACCCCTCCTGCCTTTTAATACAACATATCAACACTGTTCATGCTATATTTTATGACTGTGTTAAACAGGATCTCACAACTTTTGATCAGGATAACACTACTGCTCTGACAACATTTTAAAAGACTGCTCGGGGGGTGGAATAGGAAAAACTGTTTTTGTAAAATAATGCAACACGTTTCCTTAGAATCTGTTTGTCTGATGTTGTTCTTCATCTCTGTATTTTCTCCCTTTCTTCTTTCTCCTCTTTTCTCACGCTGCTCTGTGATGGATTTACTCATCTTCATCACCATCATCATCTTCATCATCCTCACCAGGCTGCAGTCAGTCAGACATGGGTTCATGCAGTTGGGTTTCATTCATTTTCTTTCTTTCTCCTCCTCTCCTTATCTCCACCTTCCCACATCTTTTCATCCTCCCTGACTTTTCTTCTTCTTTGGTGTCTGTTACTGTTTCAGCACTCTGACTACATAAACCTCTGTAACATCGCTGATTTTATGTATGAGCTTGAGCTGGAGGAGGAACCTTAGAAGGATTAAAGTCTGCCTCTGTTTGAGTTTATCAAAAGAATCACATTTTGATATTTGACATCCTTAAATTGTGTAATTCTACTCTACTATATATTGTTGAGTTTCTCCTCAGAAGGAAACACAAACATTTACAAGCAAGAGATAAATAATAGTGTTAAGATATGAGAAAAGTTCAGTATTTAATCCTCATTCTTTTAGAATTCTTGCCTCAATGTTTCCTTTTCAGTCATATTTGTGATGTTGAATTTTTATTCTACAATTTTCACATCAAAAGTCGTGACATTTTTTCATTTTTTTAAAGAATAAACTGGGTGGATGAGGGCTGTGCGCATCGCTGTATTGTGAAAATAATTCTAGAAAGAAATGAAATCATAACTGATCAGACTACAAACTATGTAGTCTCGGTGTGATAGCTCTGTCTGTCTGATAGCAGCTACCTGAGCGTTCTTCTTTTTAAAACTGTTAATGAAATGCAAATTGAGATTTACATGACAATGGTTGTGTCCGAAATCTTTGATCCAGTCACTGTGGCATACTCACACTTTAGAGAGCTCTTCATAGGACACTACAAAGTGAGCTTATGAGGAAAGTTAACAAAACAAAAAATCACTTCTGGTTACTGCTCGATTACAGTGAAGACATTTTAGCTTTCTTTTTCTTTTAATCAATCAATTTTTATTGCAATGCATGAAGTGTTTAATAACTCTGTTAAACATTTGGGACAGCACTACAATTTGGCAAACTCAACATATTATTAAAGACACGGGGAGCAGTGAGTGTTTCGGACACAGCCAATGTGAAACTGATCGCTCTGACAGGTCAGGACTTTCACTCTGAAACCAAATAACACACCAAATAACTGCTGCACTGATTTTAAGAAGGAATGAGTCACTATCAGCAGCAGGGCTAAGCTTAGGCAAGGCAGGTTTATTTATACAGAACATTTGAACAACAAGGCAATTCAAAGTGCTTCACACAAGAAATCAAAAGCATCATGACAGAGAAAAGAAGAAACTTTAGAATAGAACATTTAAAAATCTCTAAAACTCAGCTAACTTCAGATGAGTAGCCAGATAACTCTGTGTAACACTCATGTGCAACATGTACTCTTGTGTTGGCAGTTGTTTGAATTTTCGCGCTGTATTTGTTTGCTAGCTTTTTTCAGTTGAAGACCTGTTTTAGGCTTCCAGCTTGAGGTGTAGGTTTGGTTACAGACATGATGTGTTGGGGTGCAAATATCATCTAGCAGATAAGGAACTATCATTAAAGAAGTAATCATGTCTGTGTAGTAGTCAAATACAACATTGATTTCTCTTTTAGCTACCTCAAATTATATTGCAAAAATATACGACAAATGTTTTAAATGACTGTTTATGATATAAGATAAACCTTAAAACTCTACACAAGATGTTGTATTTGCACAATTCCAGCTTCTGCATCTGCAGTAAAGCATCAAGGTCAGCAGTCATTTTTCCTGATCTGTTTTAACGACCAGTTATATATCGGGATGTTCGAATAAAAATGTGACCTAATGCAAGCTTTTTAAGATAATTTAGCTGCTTGCTTTTTTCCACTGCTCTGCGAGGAACTCAAATCAAACATTTCACCTTTCAGCTTCGATGCTTCAATCAAGATCTTACTGGATCTTATTGATCTCTAATGCAGCAGCAGCGCACATCACCACATCCCATGATGCATCTGTAGGTGCTGCTAGTTAATGCAGCATTCAAATGATCTGGGAAAACAACGTAAACACAGACTTAAAAAATACTCATAACAGCTTAGGTCTCAGATGATGAAGGTTACTTAAAAGTAGAATCTAGTTTAAAAAGGAAGCATAAAGGACTGTGAGTTTGTGATTTTTTTTTTCTTAAACAGAAAAGAGAAAAAATATCACAACTTTTACAAAAATAAACAACATAGCATCTATATGAAATCAAACCTGTTTAAACAAGTATGAATATTTATTCCCATATGATCTGAATGTAGGCCCGCCTCCTGCCACCTCAGGCTCCTGATTGGTTCAGTAGCTGTGATTCATAGTTAATATTGTACATGTCCCTGCTTCTCCAACAGCTACGGAAGGTGGAAAGGGACAAAAAGACGATGGACCAGGAGATTGTGGAACTAACCAACAAATTGCTTGACGCTAAGAACACAATTGACCGTCTGGAGGAACTCAATGTGAGTAAAGACACTCTGTTGCACCCGGATCTATGTTGTTATAGTTAACATGTTAACACAGTTTGATTATCTGAAACTTTACTTCTATGTGTATGAAGAAGATATACTTGTTGATCCCGCAAGGGGAAATTCAGTTTTACACTCTGTTATTGAGACGTTACACACACAGGCTGAAGTATATATACACATGCACAAACAGGATCCTGTGAACATGCACTAATGGAGAGATGTCAGAGTGACGGGGCTACCCACAGCGAGCGCTTCTTACATGGTTGTGGGGGTTAGGTGCCTTGCTCAAGGGCACCACGCCAGTGCTCAGGAAGTGGACTGGCACCTCTCCAGCTACCAGGCCAATTTCCAGATTTGGTCCGCAACCGGACTTGAACCGGCGACCCTTGGTCTCTACAGACTGAGCTACTGCCGAGCCGTATTACACGGATGTGTGGTGTAGTACGTCTTTCTCCTCACCTCAACTTTAAAATTCATACTCTTAATGTAAGCAAGTAGAATAAATTCAATCATTAAAGCGTTACCTACCTTCTGTCATACACGTTCACTATTCTACTGTTTATTTTTATGTTACAGCTCTTAATCCAAAAGGAAAGCTGTGACATTAACTCTGGTTTTAATTGGGTTTAAGAGCTTTAAAGACTTTTGGCCCAATCTTATTCCTTGCATAAAGCAATGCACCAACTTTGTTTAAGTATCACGTGTACCGATCTGGGATCTGTGCCCCCACTGGACTGTTGTCAGGCACATTGGAGGATGCATAGGATGCATTGAACCATTTCCATATATCATTTCCATGTGTGTGAAAACTCCTTGTTTAAATATCTGTTCATTTTCTGATAAACAAAAGACAACTTCTGTTCCCATTGTCTCCTGACATCATGCCACTGCTTTTGGCAGTGTGTAGCTGTTATTGTGAAGCCAAAGGACGAGGACACGCTCATTGCTACCTCTTCCAATGCCTCTTTTGCCTCAGGGTCATTTCATACTCAAACCCAGAATGGGCAAAAATCTACAGCCCAAGGCTGACATCACCAGGCTGTCCAACAAGCCCGTTCACTGAAGGCTGATGTAACACTGCTGAAATTGGGCAACAGCAACTGTCATTCAAATCCCCTGAGCCAATTGGATGCAGTCTGCAGCCAACAGGCATCTACCCCCTTTCACCAGGTGCACTAATCACCTGATTGAAACCAATCAAGGAGTCAGTCAGAAGGCAGCAGGACACAGTCATTCCTAAAACAGTCAAGGAGAACTTCTGATAGAAAAACACTGTGCTTTTCAACCCTGGACACAAAGCTGGACTTAACTGAACTGAAACTTCAAGCCCTTGAGGAGCTGCTGTGCTGCTGAGGAGGAATGTGTCAGGACTGGACACTGGTCAGGCCATATTGCCGGAGCAAAGAAGATGGCGAGCCAAAGGAGCAACTTCAAAAGACTCAAGATTCCCTCAAAAGGCCTCAAGCCTGGCTGTCTGGTTAAAGGGTGTGGTAGGATTTCCCCTACCTAAATAAACATTTGAATTCGTTGGACATCTGCACACACATAACAAATAACTGCAGTACACGTAATGTGTTTGGTGTATGATTTATACGAATAGAATTGGGAATATTTAGCATATGTTGTATGGAGGGTAAAAGGTGCCCTTAAGAATCTGTTAATTGAAGGCCTCTTTTATTTAATTGTGGTATTTTCCTTGATTAAGTTAAAGTGTTTTTTTTGTTATTTGTTACAAATTGAACTTTGAAATACAAAACCGGTTATCAACATTCTGTGTCGTGTGTTTAATTAATTCTCCACCAGCTCCAAGAGTATAACCTACATTAGCCCAGTACACCTTAATTTGTTACGTCTTGTTTTTTTGATAATTTATTATTTATAAATACATATTTGATTTAAAGTAAATTTTGTATCCTGAGTGTTACATAAAAATGGCGAGCTAGCCAGGAGTTGTGTTGAGGATTAATGAACATAATTTTCTGGGTATATTGAGTTATTTATTTACGAAAATATGGAAATAGTAATGCAACAGTCCATAAAAATCCCAGATTCAGTTGTTATAGTTAATTCAACTCACACTGACACAGATAAGGAAATACAGGCATATCTTGCCCAATTTGGTTCTGTACACCGTGTTTTCACTATTGACGCACCTGAATACCCTCGACATGGTATTCTAGAGTTCACACATGGAACTGCAATGCAGTCCCTTGCACCTTTTCTTCCTTTCACATACAAAAGTCCTACCACACCAGAGGTCATCTACCAGGTTTGTTCTTTAGACAGTGTATATAGTCCCCTTGCTCGCAGTTGCGCCACCAAGAGCTACATGGAGGAACTGCAGGCAATTGCAAAATTGAGTGGAAAGCCATTTGAAATTCTGTTGAAGGAGGAGCTAGCAAAATGTCTTCTCATTCTCTAACCTTGACCCCTGGAATGAAGACTGAAGAGAAACCTGACTTGTATGATGGTGAAAAAGTGCCACCCTCTTTTGAAACTGAGGAGAAATTCCATCATAAAGACTCTTCTGCCAATTTCACTCCAGCACAGAGAGAACTAATATCGCCGAGCCTGACTAATATCGCCGAGCCAGTGCGTTTGCTTCTTATCTTGCCCCTCCAGCAACAACACATCATCGAAGCCATCCCACACTATCAACTGATGTGCTTAATCCACCTGAAATTCAGAAGGTAGTAGTGGAACATATTGTAAAGACTGACAATGTTGTGTCCCATTTTCATGGATCCTCCCGACTCAGAGCCTTTTCTGGGAAAACTGCACGACCCAGTAATGAAGCTGATTATGAGACATGGCGGACTAATGTAGATTTGTTCCTCACTGATCCTTTATCTGACTTGGATCGATCTCGCAAGATCTTTGATAGCTTGCTGCCACCAGCTGCTGATATTGTGAAACATTTAGGCCCTCATGCCTTACCCAATGCATATCTTGAGCTGTTTGAGTCAGCATACGGCACTATAGCTGATGGGGATGAGTGTTTTGCCAAGTTTTTGAGTACCTTGCAAAACATTGGAGAAAAGCCCTCTGACTATCTACATCGTCTTCAAGTAGTTTTGAACACAGCCTTGAAGAGAGGTGGGGTGTCTCCCACTGAACTGAATCGTCATCTTTTGAAACTGTTTTGTCGTGGCTGTTGGAACAATGTCCTCATCAGTGATTTACAGTTGGAGAAAAAGAAAGACAACCCCCCCATCCTTTGCAGAGTTACTCCTGCTGCTTCGCGTGGAGGAGGATAGACAAGCTGCTAAAGTCTGTCGTATGAAGCATCACTTGGGTACAGCCACTCACCACTTCTAAATCACATGGTGCATCACGTGTCTACTGCTGGTTCCTATACTGTGGTTGAGCCGTCTTCTGAAATGGAGCAATTGAAGAAGATGGTGTTTCAAATACAAAGTCAACTGTCAGCTTTAACCACCTCCCTTCATTCAAACCCAGCAAGTAACCTAGTGAGCAAAGGCAAGTTTTCCGACAAAGCCACTGTTCGACCAAGACCTACCCAGTCTGGAAAGCAGTCCAAACCATTCACTCAGTCAAGTACTGTACTTCGTGCAGGTTACTGCTATAGTTGAGGAGAGGATGGCCATATTGCTACCAACTGTGATCAAGCACCAAACCCTTCCTTGGTAGCATTTAAAAGGACACAGTTGCACGAGAAACAGCAACAAATGAAATCTCAATCTTCAAGTGATTTAAACTAAAATCAGCTCTTGTGGCGGGACACTCGGGAGCTGGTGATAATGAAAAGAGTCCCACTGCAAAGCGTTTACAATTGAAGAGAACCTAAGTAAACGATTACCCTTCTAGATTTCCTAAATGACTTGTGGGAACAAAAAGTACAGCCCAAGTCAAAATTTCTGGTAACCCAACCACTTGTCGCCTTGACACTGGGTCTCAAGTAACTACCATTCCTTTATCCTATCATGCAAAGTTCTTGGCCGATCAACCAATTAAGCCATTAACTACTATTCTAGAGATAGAAGGAGCTGAGTCTGTAACTTTTCCAAAGGACTTTGTTGGAGTTGAAGTTGAAGTTTCTACTCTTGCTTTGGTGTTTCCAACTCATGAAGGCAAGACAAGTGAACAAGTATTGATTGGCACCAATACACTTGACTTCCTCTACTCTGATTTTTGTCAACACAACCCCAGCTTTCTTCCATCCCACCATGGCTATCGTGCTGTCTTAAAAATCATGGAACTGAGGCACAAGTACTCCGGTGATGGTAAATTGGGGTTGATAAAACTCTCAGGCCAGACCCCTGTAGTGATTCCAGCGTATAGTACTGTAGTACTACAGGGTGTCATCAACAATCGAGGTTCCCACACAGAAATGGGCCCTCATTGAACCTCCATCAGACTCCTCATTACCCTGTGGGGTATTGGTATCTAGTTGTCTTATCACATTACCATCCAAACAGTTCAGTCGACTTCCAGTGGTACTGAACAATGAGACTGGACGTGACATTACCCTACCACCCAAGACTGTACTAGCTGAATTGAGTGCAGTACAGAGCATCCTGAAACAGCAGACTGTCTCTCAACCTGATTCTACTCAGTCTGATCTTCCCAAATCTCCAGAAACCATAACACCTACCACATTGAGTTTTGATTCTGGTGATTCAGCTTTACCCTTTGAATGGAAAGAAAAAATAACCAACCGTCTCAATGCTATGCCGGAAGTTTTCGCACAGCACGACCTGGATTTCGGTCAGACGGATAAAGTAAAGCATCACATCAAAATGAGCAATGACGCACCCTTCAAACAGCGTGCTAGACCAATTCATCAACAAGATATTGACGCAGTTCGCAAACACTTGCAACAGCTGGTTGAGGCAGGGATCATTCAAGAGTCCGAATCACCCTTTTCTTCACCAATTGTGGTCATTCGTAAGAAAGATAATTCTGTCCGTCTCTGCATTGATTATAGAAAGCTCAACTTGCAGACCATCAAAGACGCTTATGCCCTTCCAAATGTGGAAGACTCTTTCCGTGCTCTGGCTGGTTCCAAGTGGTTTTCTGTGTTGGACCTCAAATCAGGATATTATCAGATTGAAATGGAAGAAGCTGATAAAGAGAAAACTGCTTTTGTTTGTCCCCTGGGTTTTTGGGAGTTTAACCGAATGCCTCAAGGAATTACCAATGCCCCAAGTACCATTCAACGCTTGATGGAAAAGTGTATGGGTGATTTCAATTTAAAAGAGGTGTTAGTGTTCATAGATGACATCATCATCTTTTCTGACACCCTGGAGGAACATGAAAAACGCCTGTTTAAGGTGCTCCAGCAGCTAAAAGACTCTGGTTTGAAGTTGTCAGTGGAAAAATTTAAATTCTTCCAACCCTCACTACGCTACTTGGGCCATATTGTCTCTGCCATAGGTGTTGAAACTGATCCTGGAAAAATTCAAGCTCTCAAGACATGGCCACGACCCTGTACTCTCAAAGAACTGAAGTCTTTCCTTGGCTTCTCTGGTTAGTACCGGAGATTTATTAAAGGCTACTCTCAACTGGTTAAGCCACTGACTGACCTCACAGCTGGATATCCACCCCTTCACAAACATGGAAAGACAAAAGGTAAAACTGTCCAGTATCACAACCCAAAGGAACCTTTTGTATCTCGATGGACATCAGCTTGTCAACAAGCATTTGAAACAGTAATTGAGACACTATCTACTGCCCCTGTTCTTGGATTTGCCAACCATAAACTTCCCTATATTCTCCATACTGATGCTTGTACCACAGGATTGGGTGCTGCACTGTACCAAGAACAAGAAGGGAAATTAAGAGCTGTTGCTTTTGCTAGCAGGGGATTAACTCGTAGTGAGTCAAAGTATCCAGCACACAAGTTAGAGTTTCTGGCTCTTAAATGGGCTGTCACTGAAAAATGTAACGATTACCTCTATGGTGCCTATTTCACAGTGGTCACTGATAGCAATCCTCTCGCCTACGTTCTGACAACTGCTAAGCTGGATGCCATTAGCTATCGATGGCTATCTGACCTCTCCACCTTCACATTCAAACTGCAGTATAGAGCAGGCAAACAGAATGTTGATGCCGATGCTCTATCCCGACGTCCACATGGTGACCTATTGAATGATTATTCTTCCCAAAAGGAGAGTAAAATAATTCAGCAATTTGCTCAACAGCACTTGTCAGAGGTAGAGCCCATTTGTGATAAACACATTGTCTGTAATTCTATTGTTGCTGATGTTAGTGATGGTTATCATTCATTACCCCTGGTGGAATCACTGGCACTTCATTCTGATGCGGTTCCTAGCACACCCCTTGTTGAACACAGAGCGGTTTTCCTGTAATCTCTCATCTTACAGAAGATGACATGAGGGAGAAGCAAAGAGCTGACTCCTGTATTAGAGAAGTCATTCAGCAAATGGAGTCAGGAGTGACCCCTTCCCCCACAGTTCAAGCAGAACTTCCTGAGCTTCCTCCCACACTGAAAAATGGTATCTTGTACAGAAAACGACAAGAAGGTGCAAGTACTACCCTTCAGCTCGTATTGCCAACAGATCTGAGAGCTCTGGCATTACAAAGTCTTCACGATGACATGGGCCATATGGGAGTTGACTGTGTACTTGATTTTGTACGAGCTCGTTTTTTCTGGCCCAAAATGGCAGCTTCAGTGGAGAACAAAACACAAACATGTTATCGTTGTGTACGCTGTAAAACCCCCCCAGAAAGAGCTGCTCCATTAGTCAACATCCTGACCAGCCGTCCGTTGGAGTTGGTATGCATGGACTTTTTGTCCCTGGAGCCAGATCGTAGCAATACCAAAGATATATTGGTAATCACAGATCATTTTACCAAATATGCAGTTGCTATTCCCACTTCAAATCAAAAGGTTCGTACGGTCGCTAAAGCACTCTGGGATAGTTTCATCATCCATTATGGATTCCCTGAACGACTCCACAGTGATCAAGGACGAGACTTTTGAGTCTAAAACAATCAAGGAACTCTGTGAAATAGCTGGAATAAAGAAAGTCAGAACAACTCCTTATCATCCGAGAGGAAATCCTGTGGAACGTTTTAATCAAACTCTTGTTCAGATGCTTGGTACCTTGAGTCACAAAGACAAATCTCATTGGAAAGACTTTGTTAAACCATTGGTTCATGCATATAACTGTACCAAGAATGACACTACTGGTTTTAGTCCATATGAACTAATGTATGGTCGACAACCTCGTCTACCAATAGACTTGGTCTTTAGTCTTCCCTCTGACCATTCAGAACCGTCACATTCTCAGTATGTCCAAAAGCTTAAAGCCAACCTTGAGGAGAGCTACAGAATTGCAAGTCGCAATGCTGCTAAAACTGCAGGCCGAAACAAAGCACGTTTTGATAAACGAGTTACTGAATCCACTCTCAATGTTGGTGATAGAGTGCTTGTCAGAAATGTTCGACTGCGAGGAAAACATGAGTTGGACAGCTATGTAGTTGTAAACTGTACAGGAGATCTTCCAGTATACACGGTTAAACCTGAAGGCAAAGATGGCCCTCTGCGCACACTACATCGAGACTTGCTTCTGCCTTGTGGATTTCTGTCCAACAATGACTCAGAGGAACCTGTCACTCTCAACTTACCCCGAAGACCCCAAACTCATAATAATCCGAGTCCCAACAATGACACCTTTCAACAAGATGATGTTGATTCTGACTCTGATTATGAAATCCCAATGCAAAGAAAGT
This sequence comes from Labrus mixtus, assembly GCF_963584025.1. Lineage (NCBI taxonomy): Eukaryota > Metazoa > Chordata > Actinopteri > Labriformes > Labridae > Labrus > Labrus mixtus. The sequence continues at coordinate 30,045,810 of NC_083617.1, forward strand.
TACAAGATTCACCCTCCATATTCACGACAGTTCACTATGGAGACCTGTTGGGAAAGCCTTCCCGGGACAGTCCCAACCATCCTTGTGTGACATCCTCTTCTGTACCATCCTCAGCAGAGGAGGGGAGTGTTCCTGTCCCTATTGTAACCATCCCTGTCACAATATCCCATGAAGTTGAATCAGGGACAGCTGACTCTACACCAGTCCCTGAACCCGACATAGAACCAGAACCTGACTCACATCTACAAACTGAGCTTGTCTTACAGCCTGATGTAACTTTACCCAAACCATACAATAACGCAGCTTTTACACAACTCTGAAAATGAAGACTTACGTGAACAAACCAATGAACATAACATGACACCTGAAAGAAACTTACCTGAAATATCTACTGGTGACCCGGATGAAATCTCAAATGTGCTGCTAAACTCAAGCAGTAGAGATGAATCTGATCGCTGTGATGATAATCAAGGGCCTGATCAGGAAAACAACCCGTTACCTCCTGACCAAACAGAAGAGTCTGGCAGATACCCGAAAAGACAGAGAAAGGAACCTGAATGACTTCACTACACAAAATTAGGCAATCCACTAATTTCTGTTATTCAGTCATTGTTCCAAGGTCTAAGCAATGCTGTCACCACATCTTTAGTGGATCCAAGTTTTGATTCTGTGGTGCCCTCTGTGACACTGCCAATGTTTAATACGCCTGTGAATACCCAGCCACAACGAAGATGCAACGGGACGTGCATTCCTTCAGGAGGGGAGGATGTAACACTGCTGAAATTGGACAACAGCAACTGTCATTCAAATCCCCTGAGCCAATTGGATGCAGTCTGCAGCCAACAGGCATCTACCCCCGTTACACTGACATGACATATAAACACTGACATGCTACTAAGTGGTACATTTATTACACGCCCCACAGTTTACTATAAGTGCCAACTACAACATACCCAGGAATATTTGATTGGACTGTCCAGTATCCATTATGTTTGCTTTGAGAATATTAATGTGTGATCTTGGGCAAAAAAGTTATAAGCAGACATTCTTATTTTTTTGATGTTGAGCACAAATAACAGTATGTTTTCTGACCAGCCTGTGGGCGTGTCTACATATTTAAATAATCACATAACCAACCATTGTGCCTCATGAGTTAATGGAGTCTCTCTTTATAAGTCCACTCATCACCATATTTCATGTGCTGACCTGTGTGTGATCTGTGTGTACACATGAGCTGCCCTGAGCCCAGCCTTTTTAGAATAATGGCTGAAATCTGCAGTTTAAATAGCACAGTGCTTGGTGCACCTGGCTTTTAAGATAAGATAGACTGTATTGATCCCCCATTGGGAGAAATGTATAAAGAGTTAGACAAAACACAATGATAGTTTTGACTCATGTTATTCCCAAATCAAATTTTAACAATAAGGGCAACTCAGATTGTGCAGGTTTAACATCTTGTGCACACAAAAGGTCCAAACTGTCTGATGTGAACAGTTCATATAGAAGTTGGAGCTCAAAGTTTTACTTCAGATCTGAAATGTTGGCGCTCTAACACTCCCTGTTTGTCCTGTATCAATATGTTGAAGTCGTAGTGTTGATTTGTTTAAGCAGTGTTACAGGATGACAGACAGGTATTATAAACCTATTACAGCTTTATTCAAGTGTAGTGTCTAATCCCTCTCTCTGTCTTCAGACTGTTTCATGAACAAAGACAGCGAGACCATGAGGGACATAAGAGCCTGACTCCAAGCCAGAGAAGTTTTTCATGAAGCCTTTATTCAGGGTTAACATTCAAAACAAGTGATTTAGAATAGACTTAAAGGAGCAATATGTAAGATATCGACTGAGTTAAATCATAAAGTGACCTTACTATATCATCACACATTAAGGAAGCATGCTATGTTAAAGTATGTCCTCTGTCTAAGATTCAAATGGTTTTTATTTGTTTTGACCAGAGAAGAGAGGGGGTTTTAAGGCACCTCCACGTTTTGCCAGGTAAACTGTAATTAAAAAGGCGTTGCAGCGATGGAAGCAGGCAAGCAATCCGGTTGAGATGTAACTGATTCTACCCGACCTGAAAAGCCTCTGCATGTTTCTAATAAGCTCAACGACTAGACACGTGGTAAAACTAGGATCAATATTGGAGATGCTTTTGAAAAATGGAGAGAGGTTAGAAAGCAGAAAGGTCCGTTGTTGATCTTTACGCTGCTGCTCTACCCTGATGATTCAAACTTTAAAGGGCACTGAGTGTGCTTACTCTTCACTTTTCTTATTGTCCATTAACCTGAAGATTTATTACTGTTTGACTCCTTTGTAGTAGCTACCCCATGCAGCAAGTGGCTTGAAATGGTTTAGTAACAACAAATCTCAACATAACAAATCGTATGTGAGGTTCAACAAAGTGTTTATATAAGTGAACAGTGGTTGCATGGGGTGCTTACCTTTCTGTCACTGACAGTCTGATCTTTCGAATATATTTTTGGTTTATTTACAATACAAAACACACAAATCAAACCGACAGAATGATATACACTGTGATGTTTAACGTGCCGTAGCAGCGTGCCAGTGCACTGCAGGTTTACCCTGGAGGTTGTATCCAGGCTGCTTGGTTACCGTGGTAACCCTCTCACCATCCTGCAGAAGAGGACAAACGGCTTCCATAGTGGTAACCCTCTCACCATCCTGCAGAAGAGGACAAACGGCTTCCATATCCAGATAAACATTGTGATCATGTTAAAAAAAATAAACCTCTCCACTTCCTGTTTACTGTCCATCAGCTTGTCAAACAGCTGTACCTGAGATCTGATCGGTTTCTGACTGATTGGATCCACTGTGGTCCTCCAGCATTATATTTCAATTTGCTGTAAGAGGGATAAGGTGACGATCTACACCGAGCTTGCTCAGACTGGGTGAGCTCCACTTAGGAGCCCTTTGACTAATCATAATCAAACCGGTTCGGTCCTCTGATTGGCCTACAGCCAGTATGTCATCTTCCTAATAAGTGTTTAAGTCACAGATCAGACTGTGCAGCTTGATCATGTGTGTGTATAAATGTGTGTCCCTCTGTCCTCAGGAGCGTTACAGGCAGGACTGTAACTTGGCTGTCCAGCTGCTCAAATGCAACAAGTCGCATTTCAGGAACCATAAGTTTGCTGATGTAAGTAGCTCTGCACTCACAGCTGACATGATTTTATTTAAATCTTTTTTGATGTAGCTTTAAACAGAGACATATGTGGATCAGCTTCTTGTTCTATTTTTGTCCATTACTTACCATTACTATCTCGTGTGTGTGTGTGTGTGTGTGTGTGTGTGTGTGTGTGTGTGTGTGTGTGTGTGTGTGTGTGTGTGTGTGTGTGTGTGTGTGTGTGTGTGTGTGTGTGTGTGTGTGTGTGTGTGTGTGTGTGTGTGTGTGTGTGTGTGTGTGTGTGTGTGTGTGTGTGTGTGTGTGTGTGTGTGTGTGTGTGTGTGTGTGTGTGTGTGTGTGTGTGTGTGTGTGTGTGTGTGTGTGTGTGTGTGTGTGTGTGTGTGTGTGTGTGTGTGTGTGTGTGTGTGTGTGTGTGTGTGTGTGTGTGTGTGTGTGTGTGTGTGTGTGTGTGTGTGTTGCAGCTGCCCTACGAGCTTCAGGACATGCTAAATAAACACATGAAGAGCAGCCTGCCCGAACGCGGCCCAGTCCCCGGCTCTCAGGACCCGGACACCCTAAGTTTAACTCCTGCAGATGTTGTGCCCACTTCAGTCATTGCTCGTGTCCTAGAAAAACCTGAGCCGCTGGTCCTGAACTCTGCCCAGTCTAGCAGCTGCGGCCGGCCCGTTGCTGAGGATGTCTTTGTGCACGTGGACATGACGGGCCCGTCGGGGGCCGAGGGCCACAGCCGGGAGAACGGCAGCAGCAGTCAGGCAGGGCAGCAGAATGGCTCCTGTCGAAGTCAGAGCAGTATTGACGGGCAGGTGGCTGGCGAGGAGGTCGGCGGGGCTGCATCTTTCGAGAAGCTGAACCCGTACCCTGCCCCGCCGCCCCCACATCCACTGTACCCCGGACGCAAGGTGATTGAGTTCTCTTCAGATGACAAAGTAAAGATTCCCAAAAACTCCCCGCTTCCCAACTGCACCTACGCCACCCGCCAGGCTATATCCCTGAGCCTGGTCCAGAATGATGACGAGCGGCTGGCCACTGGGAGCCCTGCGCCCTCCTCATCCTCTGGCGGGGGGGTTCACCAGCGCACGCCGCCGTCACAACGGGACCTCACCAGTGAGCCACTGTCCAGTCAGTCCAGCCCATTCAGCAGCCCACCACAGGTAACTCACCTAGTACTTATGTTATATTAATATACTAGAATTTATTTAAAGGCATCTCCTGTTGTAGAGTCCCAGAGGTTATATCGTCATGACGACAACAGATGATAGCTTATGGGCTGCCACATGTGATGTCTGTGTGCTCAGAGGGAAGCTGTCTGTGATCAAAATCAATACTTGTTATCAGTTTGTGATTTTTTTTTTCATCTATTATGTAGGTCCCTAAATTAATTTGTACCCCTCCCCTCCCCCCAGGCTCCCAGCGTCCTGGCCAGCTCCGCTAGCTCAGAGGAGGACCTGCTGGCCAACTGGCAGCGGATGTTTGTAGAGAAGATGGCACCATCCTGTGAAACCTCGATGGTCCATCGCACCTCATTCAGCAGTCAGACAGCTCAGGAGCTGCAGAGGAGGAGGCAGACACCAGGGGGCGGGGCTTCATCCTCCTCTGATCGCCACAGAGCGGCATACTCAGATGGTGAAGAGGGCTCGTCTGCGCGCAGCTGGACGCCCAGCCGCGGCTCCAGCCTCGACACCGACACCGACACTGAGCAACGGTCAGGCAGGAGGGGTCGCTACAGCATTGGAGACGGGTCCATGGAGGAGGGCAAGGGACTCCTGATGAACCTGGAGGACGACGGCGGCAGCGGGGACACGGCGGTCACTGTGGCGACGAGCCCAGCCGATGCTCGCAGGAATGATTTTGAGGAGGAGGAGGAAGAGGCGGAGAGTTCGGCTGAGGAGAGAGATGTCCTCCCACACGACCTGCCCGTCATCTCACCACGTCTCCTGGACTTCGACCCGGCCCACGCCACAGCCGCCCCTCCACAGAGGCCACAGAAGAGCCCGAAGAGAATGGGCGTGCACCACCTGCACCGCAAAGACAGTCTGACCCGAGCCCAGGAGCAAGGCACTCTGCTGGACTGACGCTCGCCCTAAGAAAAGTCTTGCTCACCCCACACTGTGCTCCATCAGCTGCTGTCTGTTTCCATGGCAACTTGCCTGTCTGTCATAGAAGTCAGAGGTCAAGCCCATCAGGATATAGCCATACTCTACCGTATGCTGCCGAGCTCACCGTGTGTTCGTGTTTGTGTGTGAGTGAGTGAGTGTGTCAAGACCGATCAGCTCTGGATCAATATGTAGGCTTCTGTATCGGCAATTTGAACCCAGTGAATCAGCTGATCAGACAGATAGGTAAATAAAGAGATTTATTTTTGTGTAATGAAATAAATTCTATCAGTATTTTTAAAAGATAAAAGAGTTTAAGAAAAATAATCATTCTTGTTTCAAATTTACATCAAACAGTCAAAAGTATGCGACAGCCCCCGACCCGCAGTGTTTTAAAGACACTTTGTGTTCTGCAGCTTTTTTAATTTAGGAGATAGAATATTTCAAAGACAGAAAAGTGAGCAGTGTTAAAACAATTACCATTTTTTAAGATACTCAGAAAATCCTACAGAATCTGGTTGGTGATGTTGACATACTTTAAGGACATGTAGAAAAGATGTCCGCATACTTTTGGATGTCTAGGGTTTGATTGTGCATCTACACAAACAGGAACTACATGGCCAAAAGTATGAAGTCTGAATGACTATAAAACTATTTGACATCTAAAACGATCAGTGTTACAATAAGTAGTTGAAACACAATATCGGTCTTTTGTGTGTGTGTGTGTGCTTGCGTGTGTGTATGAGTGTTGGGTTTTTTGTAAGAGGAGAAAACAACTGAATGGAAACTTTAAAAAAAAAAAAAAAAACTTCACACTTTACAGATGTCTTTGCCTTGTTTCATGACCAGGAGCATTTTATTTTCAAGAGAACAGATGAGACACACCTGGATGAACACACACACACACACACACACCACTAAGACTCTCAGTGCCTATCTCTATTTCTCTCTCTCTCTCTCTTTCTCTCTCTCTTTCTGGATGGTACGCCGCAGGGCCTGCTGAGGGTCAGACTTGTTTATTTTGTTGTCTACACTAATCACTGATTTCATGTCATGGTGTTATTTAGTCACCTGATTGATTTGTAAGGGGGGGTTTGGTTAGACCCCCCCCCCCCGCCAAAAACACATACTCACCCTTTCCCCTCTCACCCACACCCTGACTGTACCTGCAGGGGGGCGGATCTTCTCCCAACTGGAATGTAACCATCTCTTTTTGTTGTTATCACCTCTCCTGTCTCCTTATTTCTCATTGTAATGATATCTGGAGTATAAATCTACGATTAAGAGATTATTTTATGACATTTCTGTTTGGATTTGATTTGTTGTTTTGTTTAGTTGTTCTTTCGATCAGTCTGGTTTATATGTTCTGATGTACCAAGCATCTTTCAGAAGCCTGTTAGTGCCAGAAACTGGGCTGGACATGGAAACGTTTATCCTTCCTTTTTAACAAACTTTCCTCTAAGCCTAAAGACCATATTCCCACCACAGTCACGAGGCTCAAATGTTGTTATCATGTCTTACTGTTATGTTCCTTCATTAAGAAACATGAGGAACTGTTTTCATTTCAAACCTTCCCTATTGATATAAAACTACACAGAAAATGGATACTGAATATCTGGAGATAAATCAGGCTTCATTATGAGTAAAAAAAAACATATTTAATATACCATTAGCTTCCATCACAACAGAGCTAATATCAGCCTTCAGCCACTTCATAGTTAACATTCATGCCTGAGAATCACGGATACGATATGAAAGGAGTGTATTCATTCTTGGTATTGAAGCTCATCTTGAGCACAAACAAACCTGGGGTAAAACGTAACTATTTCAAGCTTACAACGTTCACTGAGCAGCTCTCCCTCAAGCCCCAAGGTTATTTTCTCCGTGGGAATATGGTCTATTACACGACTTATCTGCTGCCCTAAAAGCTGTTTATTTTGTTTTCATAGTAAAAAAATACCTATTTACTTTTATTGAGTCTCAGCACTCGTGTTATTCAATTACAAAATCGTATAAATTAAATACCATGTGTGATATTAGTGGGGAAAAAAAGATGCAAGAATTATAAAGTGTCTGCCTTGAACTGCAACAGTTAAACAGGAGTCAGACTTCAGTTATCACATAACAAGAGTAACTGTGTGTTCAGACCAAAAGCATCAACAAATGATTCATGCAGCGTTATTACAAAGACATTACTTTAAGTTCTTCACATATTTGCCAGAGTTGGAAAAAGAGTCTTGTCTTGCAGTTAGAACCGACCACGCATGAATTCAGACTTCTTCTTCTTCTTCTACAAAGATTCTTCATGAAATAGTATTATTTTAGTAGAGCTAGAGTTCAGCGGACATAGGACTTTCTATACAGTCAACCTCCCACTCACTGAAGACAGATAACAGCAGCAGAAACAGAACGCCAGTAGTTTGTGTGCTGATCGTGGCTAACAGGTCATCACATGTGCACTGGTCAACTTTCTGTAGTCTGAATCAGAACTGAAGGAATAAACACACAGTTCCTGGAGAAGGCTGTAACAGTTTGTCTCTCCTGATAATGTCATGAACCCAGATATGATGGTGGCTGGTATCTGGACTTATCTGTTAGACCAAAGCAAATGAACACAGCCTGCCAATCATCACTTTTGGTCTGAACACATCATAAGGAAGGTCAGACTAAAACAATGGTGGAGGAGTTGTTGTCGGAGCAAAAAGCAAAAGTGACACTTTGTTATTCGGCAACTTTAAGAAAAATAAACCAGTGAAATTGGTAACTGGTCGTTTTTTGAACAGTGGGAAATTGTAATTCTAAGGGCAGCATCACATGTATTAATCAGTTATGAGTTTCTACTTTATCTGCCCTTTCAATGATAAAGCCCCCTTAAAAAGTTAAAACTAAAAACTGTGTTGAGACTCATACGCATGATAAAACATACTTTACATGGGAGACACTTGAGCTGTTGTGTTCTGAGTATCTCCTTGAATATTTACACTCTTTTAGTTTTTCAGCAGTTTTGAATGTTTCTGGCACTACCGAGCCTCTGTGCATTTATCATAACTCAGTTTGCTCTTATTCTCTGAGGTCTGTGTCACAGATTGAATGTTGGCTTGTTGCCCTCTGATTGTGACTCTCACCGAAGACCAATGTTCACCGATTGACCCACCGAATGATTGATTATTTGATTGATTAACTTACTGCAGGTTTTTGGAGTCTTTATGAAAGTCATTGGATTTTAAACCTCAACACTAAACTGATTGTTTTTGACATACATGTTTAAGCCTCTATGTTTTTAATCAGCATGGGTTATTGTGTGATTTACCATTTCAGTCTTTGAACAGTGTGTCAGTGTGCTGACGGGCAAACAGTGTTGATCTGCAGCACAACAAATGCCGTCATCAGCAGTTAATGGATTCATTAATTATATAGACGTGATAAATGTCAAAGTAATTAATCCAGAATCTAAACAGAAGTGATCTAGTTAATCACTCGATTACTAAATGAAGCACTAAGACTGGTTTCATGACCATGTGGTGTGACAACTATAACACTGCTTGTGCATTATTGGGTAAAGGTGCATGCTGGGATAAGATGATGTCAGCAGCCTGTCTGGTCACAGGTTCAATCCCCACCTTAGCCTGCCTGTGTGTACAAAATAAAAACAGTTCACTGCTGAAGTGAGAACACAAACAGAGGAGGAAACAAATGATTGATACATCACCATGATCAAATGTAAGAAACAACAGAAGCTGAAAGAATTGATTTGTAGATCTCACTACAATATCCACTGCTTAGTTACTTTAGAACTATTTATTTAATCACATGATCTTCCCTGTCTTGTCGACTTTTAATATAAGATAAATAACTCATTATTGATTTTGAAAACAACAGTGGACAAAAGAATGTGAAGTGAGATGATAAAAACAGCAGAAAATAAAGAAACAATAATGAGTAGCTCAGAACACTTTTACTCTCGCCTAGCACAGGACTGTGAGAAAGTGGAACCGTAAACTCTATTAGTCCAACAAGTCGATGTGACACGCTGTATCATGTTACCCAACAGGCTAATCACCAACACATCTTGTAGCCAAATATTGATAGAATCATGCTACCAATGCTAACCCGCTGAGAGTGTTTGTGCTGAGCTAGGAGAAAGATGTTCTGGTATAAAATGAGCAGCATGTAATGGAGGTCCACTTCCACTTTTTACTCCTGCTAGTGTAAAAAAAACAAAAGTGTGAGCTCAGCTTTACTTAACATGTTCTGTTAGCATCTGAAGTGTGTGTTAAGTTTAAGTACCTGCAGGGGAGTTTAATGTTTCAGTTACAGCTGCAAGATTTAATATTCAAGCAAAACATATAAAATGTGACAGTTTATTTAAGGACCATGCTAGTGTTTCTACATGTTTGAGCATGCTACCTATAGGAAAACAAATTGAGCTCTAGGAGCTGGCCGGCTGTAATGTTGTGTGAGCTGGCTATGACTGGGTAAATAAAACATGTAAAAACAGCGGTATGGTCCTTTAACAGCAGCCTGCTCGGTCTCCAAGATACTCAATTATTCAAAAGCATTTTCTTGTTTTGTTTGACAGCTGCAGGATGAGGAACTAAAATCTCCCAAATCGGGCACACACTCCATCCTCTCTTCTCTCCCCTTTTATCTGATTTTCGTCCTCATCTGTAATTATTAGCAGAACGAGGGACTGCTGCTAAATTATTAAGGTTCTATTACTGTCAAAAATGGGTCGCTAATACTTAAACGTGTTCTGTGGGAGAGAGAGAGAGAGAGAGTGTGTGTGTGTGTGTGTGTGTGTGTGTGTGTGTGTGTGTGTGTGTGTGTGTGTGTGTGTGTGTGTGTGTGTGTGTGTGTGTGTGTGTGTGTGTGTGTGTGTGTGTGTGTGTGTGTGTGTGTGTGTGTGTGTGTGTGAGAGTGTAAGTGTTTAATTTTTTATGTGAGTCATCAGATTTCAGGAGGGAACAGGAAGTCGGAAATGAAAGACTGTTAGAGTAGTGTGTGTTTTTGTGTTGTAAAGTGAGTCAGTGCATGCGCGTGTGTGTGTGTGTGTGTGTGTGCTTGAGTGATGCTCTGGGTATAAATAGATTCTACATCTGGACTTCTGCATCTTTAATGACTGTTCTTCATGAATATAATTGGAGACGTCAACTTGCCGCCTCATCACAGACAAGGTCACCCTCCAACCCTCCTCTTCCTTTTCTTCCTCATTCACTTCCTCTCTTCTTCTGATCACTTTTCCTCATCATATTTCTTTCTCCTTTCCTCTTCATTATATGTACCTCCTAAAGCCTCAAATCTTGTGTCCACTGTTTCTGGCATCTTCAACTTTCTCATCCTCTCTTCATGTTCTTCCCTCCTCCTTTCTCTGCTCCATTTTTTTCTCTCCTCTGTTCTTTTCTTCTTTCCTCCTGCTAGTTATCCTTAATGTTGAACTCGTCTTAAAAACATTATTATTTCTGACTTTCACATAACAATGTCAGCTCATTTTCCACTTGCTATTATTTCAAGAGCTTTTAAACACCTCCCAGAGTCTTCAAGAGCAGATATAATGTCATCATGGGATAGATAACTATCTCTATCTGCAGATCAAATTGTGTCAGACAGGTCAATGCTCCTGACCTAACAAGTTTATGACCTATTAACATTTTTTACCACTGATTTCAATGTGATTTAATCAGCACCTGATAATCATTTATAAAATCATTAAACACTTTATTTTTAGTAGGGTCTTTTAACTCCCTTAAAAATAATGACTTTAAAATGTCTTCATGATACTTATTTTCTTAACAACTGAACACACAAAATAGTATTGTTTTAACAATTTCATTTTTGTTCAGAACAAGCATTCATTTATTTTATTCTATTTGCTAAGGCGTCCTCCTCTTATTGTTGAAAGCAGCTCTGCGTCCCAGCATGCATCAGGAGGACAGGCACTTCCAGTTCATCACGCCAGCTTTAATTTGAGGGTTTTATTGATGTTTTCAAATCAAGTGAAAATATTTGATGATCACTGTTCACATATTTCATGTCTTAAAATCTGTTCTCATTTTAAATTCAGTTTTAAACATGTTTTCCATGTCTCAGTCAAGCTGCTTTCATGTCAGAATCAAATGTCCATCAGTTTCTGATATGATGATGGAATTCTTGTAAGATTTTTCTTTATGCTTCTATGATTTCAAATCTAACTTTTTACATGAACTATGTTTGCTTTTTAGCTGGAAAACATTCCCAACTCATTACCAGCAACATCAAGTCCACATCCCAGTGATTATTATGACTTCCAAAAATGTAATTATAAATTTAGAACAAATTGAATGTTTAATATTCCATATTTATCCTTATGCTAACATCGACATGCTTGGACATGAACTGTATTTTAAAGATTATTAACTCTACTTAAACCTAAATTCAGTGGATACCGTGCAACCTAACTCATTATATCTTCAGCCATCTGCACCAAGATTACTTTATTTGTCCAATGGCATGTATACTCACAAGTTGTGAGAAAATGGGAACTTTGATCATCCCTACAATCCACCTACATGATGTTAATGCAACATTAGCACTTTTTATTATTATTTCAAGTTTAAAGTAACTAGTAAAACCCAATGGGTGCTTTTACTAGCTATGTTAGCTAGCATGACTTTGTCATTGCTTTATTTTTTCTGCTGCTTCAGGACTATTTATTTAACAGCTCACTGATTCTGATTTTGTTCCCAAAAAGCCCCTCATGCTAACATTTCACCCCATTTGAAAATGTACCATATAACAGATGATGCCCCAAAAACATAATTGAGTTTCAGCACCAATGCCTTTTTTTAACATCCATTCCACATTAGCTACTGTTGTTTAACATAGCCTAATGGTGTTAGAAGATTAAAATGTAAAATTGAGCCTTAAAACAAAGTGGGTTTATGTTTAGTTTAATAGAGTCACAGGAATACATTTAGCTAAGAAATGTGAGAACTGTTCTAGTGACTTTTAAAGCTTGACTAATTTCAGATATTGTGCGAATGCTTGTAGCTGAAATCTGACAGGCTTATATTTTTCAAATTAGGCTAGCTAGATTGAGTTTGCCCTAACTGTAGAAATATTCACAATTAAAGAATATGCTAAAGAAAAAGATGAGCTCAGCATTAGTAATACCGGTGTATTTGTTTGTATTGCTCTTCCAAAAATAAGTACGTTCACAACAAAGAGATATAGTACTAGCTGGCAGGTTTGACTAATTTTAACCGCACTAAATTTCAACTTGATTAAATTAAACCTAATTTCACCAAGCTAAACTGTATTATTGTTTCTTTTCATAACCAGCCTGCTGCAGTAGACTAATATTCATAATCCAGCCATGGTGAAAAAGAGGCAGGTGTCCTGAGTGTCCTGATCCAGCAGAGAAACAATCGGGAATCGACATACTTGAATAAACTATTAGCATGTAAGCTAGCTAGCTTGGTCTATTTCAAAAGAATACCACAGCTTACCGGATAACATCACCTCACTTATTATGTTTGCTTGTGTGCTGTTTCGATTATTCCAAAACAGAACAAGGTTGGTCAACTGGCTAACAAGCTAGCATTAGCCTAACATAGAATGACAAAAACAAAAGGTGTTGGCAGAGCTGACACCTCAACATTGCCGCTGGCCGCAGCTTAACCCTTCACTCAAGAGGTGGACTCACCTGAGGACAAATGAAATGTGGAACTTTTGTAAGAAACTGAGAACTGGACTGGATCGGGTGGTTTTGATGAACTTTATTCACAGTTGTATTTTAAGAGCTGAACTTTTAATGTTCAGTAGATTGTAATCCCGACTCCTCGTTCTCCACCAACAGGTGCTGTCAATCACTCGTCACATTGACCTCTGACCCCAGCTGTGAAGCTTTTAGGGTCATCTGAACAGTTTTCTCTGCTCGTGTCTGTCTACGTGTTCCTCGGCGGGTTTTTCCTGGTCGGATCGTTTCTTTCACTGTCTGTTTTAAATAAAAATACAAAAGTGATGAAAAACAAACTACAAAAAAGACTGTTAAAACTCTACTTACGATTTTATTTTCCGAGTTTGTAAACTAATGTATATTTTAAACAAATAAAATATTTTAAACCTTTCTCAACTGTGCATTGAATCTTTAAATGTATCTAAGGAAATAGGATTACAACTGCTAACCACGCCTAAAGGTCCAAACTGCTTGGCATGCTGGGATACGCTCCGGTCCCCGTCGGACATAAAGGTTCCACAAATGAATGTATGACACACACTGAACAAGCAAGAAAGCCGGGTACAGTGAGTGCAGACACCGTTACTGCTTACAAATACATTAACTGGTGAACAAGTGGTATGAATGTGGTTGAGACAAAACAATTGCACAAAACTGGTGGCGTTGACCCCTATGGTTAACCCATGGGAGCAGCCTTGAGGAAGCCACTGAGGTTGGGCTGCTATGGCGCAGTTGGTAGGGTTATTTGTCTTTCCACCGAGGGTTCGATTCCCAGCTCCTGCAGACACATGTACGATGTGTCCTTGGGAAAAACGCTTAACCTCCAGTTGCTCCCGCTGCTCGGTGGGGTATAGATGTGTATGAATGGGATTAGCCAATACTGATGGCCACTTTACTTAGCGGCCTCTGCAGTCAGTAGCTGTGACATGCGGTGTAAAAGAGCTTTGATTTGTCAGAAAACTAGAAAAGCGCTATACAAGCTCAATTCCATTTACCATTTTCTCACTATATCACCTTTTGGAAGGAGGTGATAGATCCATTAAACTGTAATGGTATTCTCTAACAATGAGCCCTGGATCACAAAAGTGAACACTGAACACTGAATGAAAAGAAAATAGCATTTAACTCGGGAAACAGAACTGAGTCGAGGATCATTCAAAATAAACTGAACAAACATATAAAAGCAGCCAAGAGAATACGAGGAGAGAGTTCAGATGCTCCTTTGGGAAAGCAAAGTCAGGGATGCCTGGCAAGGCGTTAAAACACTGTCAGGCATTCCCAATAACAATCCAGCAACCTCTTGTAGTGGAGTCAAAAGACTGTGTCAACATGGCAGAGAGTGTGAACCGTTTCTACAGCAGATGTGTCTGACTACTCACAGGAGTGAGAGGAGCTCATTGCTGCACTTACTCCAATTACACGTTCCCAAGCAAACCTAGAGCTTCACCAGGTGCAGGTGGAAAACATGCTAAAGAGAAGAAGACTGAACAAAACACCTGATCATGTGGCTGCTTGCTGAAAGCCTGCTGCAGCCAGCTGGCTGGTGTTTCTGCCATCTCTTCACCCGTTCCCTGGCAGAACACTGAATCCCATCACTCTTGAAAGCTTTAAATATATCTGCCTGGTATCCTAAAAGAGCAATCCCACCTGTAACAAAGACTACCAACCTGTGGCTTTAACATCATTGGTTATGGTTATGAAAGGATTGGAAAAGCTTCAACAGGAGGTCAGTATGCATGCAGACCCTCCTTTCAAAAAAAACAGCACAGGGTGTAGATGATGCTGTCCTACAGTGTCCTGCACAAAGACTATACACATCTTGAAAAGCTGAAGTCACTTATTAGACTGCTTTATGTTGACTTCTCAAGATCCTATGAGTCCTCTCATTCCTGAGAGGCATACACCAAAGGGTCTGAGTCAACTGTCACAGTTCATTAAAGACAGTCTCCACAGGAGACCTACAGGGTTCTGTAATCTCACCAGTACACATTATATACACAAATACCTGAAGGAGCAGCAGCCCAGGTATAACATCCAATAAATACTCTGATGACACTGTGATCATGGGCACAAGCAAGTCAGTGGGACAGTTACAGGCTGATTTTTTCTTTGCGGAGTTCTGCAGGCAAAATTGTCTTGACCTCAACACTAAAAAACTAAGGAAGTGGTTGCTGACTTCCTCAAAAAAATCTTTCCAGCATCCCAACTGTGTCAGTGAACAACCAGCCTACGTTTATAGAGGGTTGACTCCAGATACCTCCAAGCAATAATTGATCACAGGCTCACCTTCCAACCCAACAGTGAAACCATCTTCCCCAAGAGTCAGCAACGCCGCTTCCTCTTCAGAAAACTCTGAAAACTGAACTTCGAGTTCATCAGTCCTGACAGCATTCTACAAATGTTTCATTTAATCAGTTCAATATAACAGCATTCAGACGAATGAATGGCTGATTTTAATTTTTTTTTAAATGACATTTATTTGAACATTGTCTTAACATTATTCATGGCTTATTGAGGCTAATATATCCTCATTATATTTTACAAGTTGACTCTTGAATGGTGCTGTCATATATGCAAACGCACCGAAGCTTTTAGACAAATAAATAAATAAAAAAAACATATTTGAATGGAAATTAATCACATAATACTTGATTTTAACATTCTAAACTTTTTGGAAAGGTTCTTAGTAGAGAGTAGAGTGGAATGAGTTACATACAAAAGAAATATATCACAATCTTGGTCTGGGTCTTTAGAAAGACCACCTTGTAGGTTCCCTTGGTGCATTCTCCACACAAGTTAATGGGAATCAATAATTTTCACATTTTTGAACGCTGCGCCTTACAATGTAGAGACTGACTATTGATCTATTGCACAATTCACATTCACACAGACTCATACTAAGTGGACAACAATGGGTTAATGTGATTAATAAAACAAAAAGAGGAACAGATAAACTTATTCAGATACTTTAGACTTAACTCTGAAGTTATACAGCTTGAGCCCCTCATTATCAACTGAATTAATATGATCTATTTGCAAACAGTATTTTAGTATCCTGGGATCTGAACGCAGTCCTCCAAAAGCTAATGGTAGAGCAGGGCTACACAAGTCAAGTTGCTTAATGAGACATTGAAATGAGAAAGGCCTGTGTTATGCAGGTGACGCATATGTGCTTTTGTGAAGGTGTTAAGATGACCATATGCTGAATGTAGGGAGATGTTTCCTATTCTCGACTTGACTCAGTTCAAAACACTCAAAGGAGAAATATACATCCTGCAGTGAAAATACACTCTTCATGGACCCCGCGTGTGGCCTTATGATGAGAACAGCTGATTATTAGAGGAAAATGTGAATGAGCTACTCTGCCACAAAGTGTGAATAACAAAACCAGCATGCAGAATGTTGTTGCACATTTTCTGCACATCCTTGACTTTACTGTTGACCAATTACCAAAACAAAGCATAACCATCATTTTCATTTCATGTTTTATTTTGATTTTATTATTATTTTATTAATTTTATTCAGATTTAAATATAAATAAACTAAGTTAACCATCTGACACTATATTGTTTAGGCAGGATCTTTGTAATGTTGTGAGTTCCTGTGAAATACTTTTAATGCAGATCAATGCACTACTCTGTTGTAACCAAATAAGAATCACACTGGAGAAAATATTACCATTACACATTTAATGCATCTTCCTTACATGCACTCTGTGAGTAGTTACACACACTAAGATTTTTTCTCATAGTCCACTGCACAGCTCCTACATTACACCTTTTGTACATTTTGTGTTTTTTATTTTTTATATTTTACATTTTTAAATTCTATTTTATATATTGTAATATCTTCTTATACTGTATTATTTAAGTTGTTGCTAGTTCTGCATTATTTCCTTGTTAATTGTTTAGCACCAATACAACAAGTCAAATTCCTTGTATGTGTAAATATACTGTGCAATAAACCCTGATTCTGATTCTGATTCTGATTTAAAAATCCTGATTGTATTTTAGTTGGCAAAAAAACAAAAAACAAAACAAGAATAATCTTTAAGTTTCTTAAAGAAAAATCTCACACAATTATATATGACTCTGTAATGTGTTTCCAGTCTGATGCACAACCTTAACACTATCCAAAATCTTCTTCTTAATTGTCCAACCATCATTTCCAACATTATAGCGCCACCTTGTGGACTCATAAACTGAATATTTTTTAAAGAAAATGTTTTTTTAATTGAAGGGTATTGCATTAACTTGATAAAATGAAAAAGTCTCTTGTTTTATGAAACAATACAAATGTTATCATGTTAAAACCTTAAATACAGAGCAGAATATTAGCATTTTCTCAAGTGATAGCAAAACACTTCTAAAATATAGTGTATAATATAGTGTGGGAATGTGAGTGCAATTATTTAAGTTACAGCATCAATGGGCCCCTTGTTAACATTTGTACTGAAGTTTGACATTTTTACCGTTTATGAATTGTAGCCCTGAAATGCCAGAATGAAGTTGCATCAATCAGCAGAGTCAGTGCATTAAATGTCATTTATTTGCTTCTTATATAGAGTTTGCATCACTTAAACCACAAGATTTGTAAATCTGAAATTTACATTATGCATCCTTTCAGAATTGTTTATGCTTTGTTATCCTATTGTAGGCCTTACCATGTTGTGTTGCTGTTTTAAAAGGATAGGCCTACTATTCAATTAAATGCAGAATAAGTTGTTGACCTAAAGAAGTGACTGATTGAGTAAATTAATTTTCAATTGGTTTTGGTAATGATCAGATTTAAACACCAATTTCCCTCCTTTAAATTAATTGTAAATGATTTGTTTTATGCTGTTTCATACTGTCTCGAGCCTTTCTTAATGTCTTACAATTAATAACAACATAAATGACTGATTTGAAACTTGACAGGAATAAAACAAAGATGGGACCTAACCTGACCCGGGTACGTTTATCTGTTCATTACAAAGGTAAAAATAATCTTTAAATGATTCATTTAAAATAATTCTTTATTTTCTATTTTGAAAAATAAATGTATTTTTCTAAATCTAGTGATTTGATAAATTACTCCTTGCATGTGATGTTATAAACACCATGT
This sequence comes from Labrus mixtus, assembly GCF_963584025.1. Taxonomy (NCBI): domain Eukaryota; kingdom Metazoa; phylum Chordata; class Actinopteri; order Labriformes; family Labridae; genus Labrus; species Labrus mixtus. The sequence goes on from NC_083617.1 coordinate 30,063,865, forward strand.
TTTAATGTGATAAATAAACATAGCCTTTGAAACTGCAACTTAAAATGTTAAGACAAATAATAAAACTTCAAAGTGTCTTCTCAAACCATGTCTGTCTTTATTGAAATTGACAAACTTAAAAAAACGTTTTTGGAAATAGAAAGAAATAAAATAAATTACCCTTACAAACATGAAAGTTAGGTTAAATAGGCAAGAATTTAAAAAATAAAAATACTTACACAAATATTTACTTTAAGGCATCTAACATAGGCCAATTCAAAAGCAATTTATATAAAGTGCAAAACATTTAAATTCAAGTATCAGCAACAACGAGCCGTTATCTTAGTAAGTAAAGAAGTTCTTCCACAGAGGCTGCCATGTTTTATATCTATGGGTTTTCAGTTTTATACACTAAAACAGACTTATGAATACTATATTGCACTTCTGCCACGTCTGTACCGCAATGTGCCAGCACAGCTTACACACTGCACCTTTAGGTATGTATTAAGTATCGCTGCTGTCGTGCCAAAACCTTCTGCAAAAAGGTCAACTTTTCAAGGTTTAACAAAAACTGCCAAATTTTCAATTTGTTATATTGTGTTTTTAATGAGTTTGATGGTTCTTAGGATCATCAAACTTTCTCATAACATAGAGAATAACTTAAAACTTAAATTCTACTCAAAACACTAAAATAACAAAACAAAAAAGTTGGCTTAGGCCTGACAACAGCAGTCTGCTTCAAGTGTTGCTGTCTAAGAACATTAGAACACAAACAATAAATATCAAAAAATGTGGTTGTAAAAAAAATTGGGTCAACTATAAACTTAAGTATCTCCAACAAGTAAATTGACATGACAAAATGTTTGGCCCTTCAAAGAGTTCCAGAGAGTTGAAAGATTTAAGTCTTTTTTAGTGCAATTTTCATTCATTTTCAGGTTTTATTAAGACCTAAGAACTATTTAACTCATTATATTAGTCAAATTATCGACTTCAACTTCAAAAAGTATGACTTCATCTCTTCACATCAAAAAGTTTGGACAGCTCTTTAACTCTAACTGACTTAAAAGTGGAGCCAGCCAAGAGAACATCAACTATGTGCTATGAAAGGGGTTCATGAAGTAAGGATGCTTCAGAGGAACCATTTAGCCTACTGAGGTTTGCCCGATTTGACTTAGATCTGGGTGTTCATACTGCACAGTCATCTCTCTGTTTCTCAAGTTTCCCAGCATAATTAAACACCAATTTCCCTCCTTTAAATTAACTGTAAATGATTTGTTTCTTAATGTCTTACAATTAATAACAACATAAATGACTGATTTGAAACTTGACAGGAATAAAACAAAGATGGGACCTAACCTGACGTAACCTGACGTAACCTGTACGTTTATCTGTTCATTACAAAGGTAAAAATAATCTTTAAATGATTCATTTAAAATAATTCTTTATTTTCTACTTTGAAAAATAAATAGTTTATTATCTTAAAAAAGAAAAACACATAAGACATAGAGTCCAAAGTTTAGTTAGGTTGTTGACATGACATGTAGCCTAGCCTAATTTGTAATGTCACCTAAGATAAAATGTAATATAATCACCTTTTTAACTTAAACTGCAGTACATGTTGAATCATTTATTTACTTTACACGGACCTTTTGCTATAAAAACTGATGTTAGACAGTTAGATTTCTTACTTTTTTTTAAACCAACTTGAAAATATGGTGTGACTGTCACCAGCATCATTGTTCAATAGTTTACAACTTTTATAATTAATTTAATAAAAATGCCATAAAACGAATGTTAACATACCCTTGGCTTAATTGCCTTTAAATGTAGATTTAAGTAAATGGCAATATTTATTTTCCCTTGTGTTTTTTTTGTTTAGCTTACTGAGTAATTCAATAAAAAAAATACATATTTAAAGGACTTCATCATAAGGCATGTGTCTGAAGCTTTATGTGGAGCACACAATGTATTAAAATCATTTGAATATTTAACTTTTTTTCTGGCAAAAGTCATGTGTTCGTTGTAGGAGCCATAAATGTAAGTTGATTGTGTATTTGGTGTCATGGGTTGTTTACTGATTTGTTTATTGTTTACGGTCTGCTTGTTACTGGTGGTGGGTGTGTTCACCGGAAATCTCGTGGTGATGGCAGTGATTATATGGGCCGCACTCACCTGTTCACCTGGTTTTTTGGCTTGGATGGAGAGAGGGGGTGAGCGTTATGAAAGTTATGAACTTTTGTATTTTACTTTCTTAAGCTTTATCATACCAAGAAGAAATGTTTCATAAGACATGTAACAGAAAATGTTAGGATCTTTCTTCTGGGGAAATGTAAAGCACTAAGAAAATACAAGCTGATACATAAAAGACTTGAATTCATTGTTTTCCAAACATAATATAGCCTGCATAATATGTATGACAAATTTCTAATTAAAACCAATAAAATACCTAAACCTTGACCTAGGGCTGGGAAATATATTGAGTTTTTAAGATATATCGATATATTTTCAAACAAGATATAGGGTAAGACAATATCGTTAATATGGATATAGTTTAAGTTGCATTAAAATAACGTTACAGAGGTGCCAGGTCACCTTTTTCTCACCTCAATGATGATGACTGACTGTCAGTCCCTCTTAACCCTGGGTGCAGTACAAAAGGAGAGGACAGAAGATATTTGAATTGCTTGTTACTGAGGTAAGTCCTTTTTGGGTGTTAGTGTTACTTTTATGTTGATTTTCTTTGAGCTAACTGGTTTGTGTCAGGTTGTTTTTTTAACTTATTCCTAACAGTCACTGAATGTAGACACATTTATGTTTTCTTTTCTATTTTTACAACATACACTTACCAACCACATATGAATGTGAATACATTAGAAATATCAGTGCTTCTGCTATTTATACCAACAACACATTTAAAGTTAACTGTTCATATATTTAGCTAAAAGTTAAAGTAGCTAACTGTAGAGCTGGGCTCTGGGATCCACGGTGCTTGTGTTGCTAGGCAACAGTTATACATTACATTTGTGCAAGAAATTGAAAATGTCAAAATCAGAGGAGAAGAATTTGAAACAAAATATTGTTTTTAATTAAATAACCAAAACAAAAAAATCCACTTGGTTTCAAAAATGATCTTGTCGAGCTTTTAAGATGATCACTACTGCTGTCTTTACCCTGTCCCTGTGTTTTCATTGAGAATATAAAAGGCTGAAGAAAGTAATTCTAAATAAGAGGTGGGGCTTCAAAGTCAAATAAAAGAATATATGTTTTAAGTGAAATTATTAAGTGTTCTGTAACCTTAACAACAGGATCTAGTCTGCGGTGCAACCGTGCCGGAACCGGCCGGATTACAACGCATCAATGTAGCACAGAAAAGAACAAGCGGGACGGGAAGTCAGACACCGATACAACATTAAAACATCCGGTTTATTTTCAGAATAACACCCTCCGTTTTGACGGTTCAGAAAAACGACCGTTTGTGTGTTTGTTTATGTGTTTATAAGTTTTTATTGAGTTTTATACCATGAACATCGTATTATCTCGTGCTGTCGCAAGTGAATCTGTTAAATTACCGCGGAAACTCCTGTGTCTTCATACTCCAGCTGTCCGGCTGTGCTGACCTATGGTGTTGACGGATGAGGATGCACGGACCCGTAACAGACCGGAGCGGACACACAATGCACACATATCTGGTGGAAGTTTGCCGTTTTTGGGCACCGGTAACTAGGGACGTAGGTTACTACTCGTCCTGATTGGTCAGCTGTCAGAAAGGCGCTTGACGTCACCCAGCGCTTTTCTGAAAAGTTGAAATAATTCAACTGAAAAAGGCGTCGGGCGCAGCGCTTTTTGAAAAGGCGTCATCCTTTTTCCTTTTTCCATAGGCTTGTATGTAAAAAAAGAAGTCAAGTGTGAACAAGTTTATAAAATGAAGCTTCAAAATCATGAAAAATTAAGCCGTTCTCTCTCCTCTGGGATGATGTGGGCGTGTCCATGGAATGCGCCGAAGCCACGCCCACTCGCGGAGAGACGTTCCCTTCTCAACTGTCAAACATGTAAATGACCTGACAATGGAGGCTTCAGCTCCTCTATCAGACCTGTCTGTCCATCATCTTTGTTTAGTCTAGTAATGTGTAATGGAAGCCTGTTTCTCAATAGCATAGCTAGCCAAATGAAATAAGCTAAGCTAACCACAATAAAATATGTAACTTTACCACTTTTTGCTTTGCATTTATTTATTAACCAGGCAGCCATCCTCACACTATAATTGCCTTTGATTTGTATTACTATTTGGTCAAGTTTAACATTTTTGTGATCAATAATAAGGGAAAACTACTGCTGGGGCGGCTGTTTTATTTAAAGGGGCGGCTGTGGCTCAGTTGGTAGAGTCGCCATCGGAAGGTCGAGGGTTCGATCCCCAGCTGGGCAACATGTCCGATGTGTCCTTGGGCAAGACACCTAACCCCGAATTGCTCCCACTGCTTCAGTGGCGGTGTATGAATGGGATTAGTTACTTCTGATGGATGATACTACATAGTGATCTCTACCATCAGTGTGTGAATGTGTAGGTGTGACATGCGGTGTAAAAGGGCTTTGAGTAGTCAGAAGACTAGAAAAGTGCTATATAAACTCAAGTCCATTTACCATTTACACAATAAAGGTAAAATAACCCCACCGTTATCAATATCACCTCGCTAATAAAAAAAGGGTCTATTGTCAGTTTTATCTACATACCTGCAGGTCCTCATGCTTGATGTGTGAACCGCTGATTTTCATCATTACAACACACAAGCTATGCAACCGGATATACTCAGTAGTATTGAGATTAATGTAGTTTAACACATAATATTTCCGATATCATAGTCACTGTTAATTAAACCATATTTGAACAGGTGCACCTGTGGAGAGTGCAGGATGATACCCACAGAGGTGGAAAGTGTGTGCTGCAAGCAGCTTAACGCCGTATGTAAAGACAATTTATATATATATATATAGTTTCCGTATACAAAATGATCATTCAAAGTATGAATACACAAGATTAATACTGGATCGTCAGAACAGAAACACCTTCTAACACATACTCCAACAGGTTCAGAATAAATGTCTGGAGCTTCCAGAGGAGCCACACTGCATGACTCTTCATCCAGGCCTTGAGCCTGTCTGCCTGAACCCCTACTCCCTGCAGAATGCTCTGAACATTTATCAGACAGACCATGGACCGCTGGAGATGAAGGAGAGAGCTGTGTAAGTCTGAAAAAAACATTTTTATTTAGGAATGTCAAAATAACAGTTATGTTAGTCAAATTGAATGCATTTCTTAAAAATAAGCTGAGAGTTTTAGGAAACACAGAGTTGGTTTAGTGTTAGTTTAACTCAGTTTTGGTATTGTCAGGATCAATGCACAGCCAAACAATTAGAATGTAAAGTGTCTCTGAGCTATAAATAAAAAGCCTGCACTCATGTGGTGCCTACAGACAAATGTAAATAATCTAAAATAATGTTTTACATTCACAAAAGTTCTAGACAGCACAAACACAAGTTAGTGAACATCCAAAAATGACTAGAGAATATACTCAGTAGAGAGCAGTCATCCACCAAGGCCAAATAAATCAGAAAAAAGCAAACAAAGAAAAAAAACACATGTCCAGGCCAATCCATACAGCCAAATAGATTTCAGGCACGTTGCAGGTTGATCCATCTTTCATCTTCTAGGGATCATGATGTGCTGTATAAGACAGACAAAATGAGAAAAGAAGACTATAAGACCACTTAACCCAAAATAAATCTTGATGAATATATAATCACATTACTTTTTTGTGTTTGTCATTGTAGGCGTGCTCGCTACCTGGTATCCTTCGTTTCCTGGTGCTCGGGATACCTGGGAAAGCACAACCGGGTAGTGATACCTTCCTGCGTTGTTGTCCGTATCCACAAGGAGTACCCTGATGAAGAGGAAGAGTACACCAGTTTTAGGCCTCCAATTTAAATTATTTCCAAGTTAATGTATTGTTATGTTTGGACATGTGTTTTATATTTATATATAAGTTATTTCATTTATTTAATAAACTTTGAATACGTTCCTCCATTCCCTCTCTTTCTGTACAAATCCATTCCCACACATGTATGTTACTAACTTGGCTTCCTCTCATCCTCATAGTTCTGGGTTCTCTAGTTGGTGTCCTCTCCCCTCCTCTCACTCTCAGCAGGTGTTATCAGGGCTGTGGAGTCTTGAGTAAGAGACACTCGTGTAAAGGCACTTCTGGGTTACAGAGAGGAATGTTCCTTTAACAAACGTGTCAGCTTCACAGAGTCTGGAGCTTGTGGGGCAGATTTTAAAAAGCTCCAGGAGGCAGTCCTCATACACCAAGTGCTTCACCATGTCCTGCACCTGAAATTTCAGTCATGACAGGCAAATTAAAAAATGACGAGGAATAAATTAACCCATTAGTTATTTTTTTCAATATCTATAACAAACAAAGTGAACTAACTGTTCAGTGATGGTGTCAACAAGTTCAGAAATACTGGGGAGGTAGGTGGTGTCATCAGGATCTGCAAAGTTGGAACTGTTGGAACGGAAACTCCAAGAGAGGGCGTTTTGTAGGTGGGCTGTCAGGTGGTGCAGTTTTTCCACTTGAGTGGAATAGATGAGAAGAGCGGAAGAACTCAGGATGCTGTGCTTCCCACAGCAACGCTCCTGTTGGCTACTGTAGCTTGACCTGGAGAATACATGTGCAAATAACAATACAATTGTTTCTGTGCACTGTATACAGAGTTGCAGCTATGAAGTTAGAAAATAAATCTTAAAATTTTTAGCTGCACTTTGACCATCAATGTTGCAAGATTTTGTACAGCCCGTATGGTCTTCTCTCTTGCATGAAAACATGAGTAAACTGTATGTCAGTAAAATGTGTAAAATACTGTATTTATTCAGTCACAATTTTTTTTTAGGTTTTTACCACAGCAGAAACATCAGCATGGTGCTCATAATATAACTGTGACAGACTCAACATGAATATTACAGATAATTTCTTCCTATGTGTTGTACTCATTCAAATCTTTGAAGAATATCATTTAAGTAGTGTTTTCTTTGATGTACATATAGTGCATATCTAGAAAGTTTGCCTTAACGTCATAGACATTCACAAAGAACAAATAAGACCTTTATATCTCAACATACCTGTAGTTTTTCTGTTGCCTAGTGTTCTCCAAGACAATTGTGTGGCCCCTGTCCTCTTACCCACAGAGAAGTCTGTCCTCTCTGGTGACTTTCTGTGTGTTGTCTCACTGGCACCCCGTCTCTCTTGTTGTTGGAGGAGACTATGTGAAAACGGATAATAGTTTAATTTGCTTGCTAATGAAATATACTGTTACTGATAATACTGACACGTGTAATAATCTCTAAACTGCAGTAAAATAACGTGCAGTACTCGGTCAGAGAAACGCGTAAAGGCAGCCAGACACTGGTGTGGTGGCGGTCACAGACGCGCCATTTCAAGCCGTCTCTGTCTGGTTATTTAGACACAGAAGGCATCATTTACAACATCAACAATAGCCGTGCTAATAGCGGAGATTTAAAAAACCTCCAGCTGTTGCAGCGTGGTCATTTATGTAGATCTTCCTCCAAAATAACGTTACCCGATGATATGACCGATTATTATTATTATCTTACACACAGATGAAAGTTCTCTGTCATATTTGATCGGAGCTGGATGCTAACTTTAATCTTACACCACACATTCCCTCTCGCTCTCCCAACCAAGAAATGTGAGGCATCCCTTCACCTAATAATCATAAACTTGACCACATTAGATATGAAAATCATGCTAGGCTACACAATAAAATCACCTTATATTATTTCACTTGCCAACAAAAACTTTGATATAGATTAACTATTAACATACAGCAAAAAAGGGAAACTTACACTCACATGCAGGCAGAGCCGGCCCTAACCATTTTGGTGCCCTAGGCAAGATTTTAGCGGTTGCCCCTTAAATTGCAGACAGTTTGACCACTAATATATTATATTCATCCACTTAAAGAAAACTGGCATACAGTTTTATATTTAACATAATTTATTTATTTTAAAATAAAAAATACTTATAAATAAACATGAATAAAATGGTAATAACTCTAATATTTCTTATAAATAAATACAAATAACTAGTGTAACAGAACAAACAATATCAAACAGTGCAGGGAGCAGAAGTGGTCACAGACGGGACGGCAGGGGATGGATTTAAATGTTTTGATTGCATCTGGAGAGAGAAGATGAGCATTTGTTAAACAATCTGCTGTTTATAATATAGTGTGAACAGAAAATATTTTGTCTTCAGAGCAGTACAGAAACCTCAGCATAGTTTTTCATGTGAGCCCAAACATTTCCATAACAACCAGACCTACAGTATGCACAAATATCTATTCAGAGAGGAACTCTATCACAAAATGCATTCATGCTCTTAGACATCAATACTCTAAAGGCAAGAGCTTAAAACTATTAATGACAACAGGAGGAGGAAAATAAACATTTTAATCGACAAGGGTGAAAGCTAACTAAGTACAGAGATGTCAATAAATACATAAGTAGGTTTTGTGTCCCAAACAACATAAGAACAAAAGAAGTGTAATTCTTAAAGTAGTTATTTTCTTAACATGAATAATCTTAACCTAATAAAAGTGCAGTGGAAATAACTGATGTTAACTCAAGCTAGGAAACACTGACGTAACTAGCCTATCATCCATCCATAACAAGCTATCTTAAATACAACAGATAAATCATTGATCTGTGCAGCACTCTGTGTCTTTTTCAGATTATTCCTCCATTTACATTACAATAGATAAATAATATTTAATGATATTTAAACGCAATTTTCCTTCTATTCTTCTTCTTATCTTCAACTTTTCTGCCGCACTCATTTGGCCCCCTATAGTATGGAAGCGATTAGTGATCAGAATTCAAATGTTAAAGCTAATTTGAAAATTCAAATGCATTAACAGAAATTCTTTTTAACTTTCAGAATATGGGTGTATTATTTGACTCAAAAATAAAATTATGATTAATTTATCTAATTTGAATTTTAGTTTTCAACTTTAAAAATGCACATTCTTTGACTAAATTAAAATGAAGAAGAAAATGGCATTTGCTTTATCATTTTCAAAAAATGCCCCTCTAAATCTGTATCATAATTCAAATGAAAAAGCTAATTTTAAAATGAAAATACAGTAACAGAAACACGTTTTAACTTTCAGATTATAGGTGCATTATTTGACCTATATTTAAAATGAATATTCAGTCATCCAGTTTGTATTCTACTTTTACTCTCTATGTATTCATATTGTATGACATCATTCAAATGAAAACTAAAAGGTCTTTGGCTTTTCGTTTTCAAACTTGCTGTGCTAAAAAGTGATCATAATTCAAACTCGAAAACGAAATGGCAAAGTGGACGACGCAGGAAAGTGACGTCAGACTCCAGCTCCCAGGCAGGTGAACGTAATATTTACAGTCTATGAGGCGAGCGGGCAGAACGCGCAGTACAATGGGTGGCGGGGTGAATCTTTAACACTAGGGCAGACTTTAGTTCACATTGTGATACAGGTGGTGATCGGAGTGGTTTTTTCAGCGCACACTGAACTTTCAGCGAGCATGACGCAGCAGCTTTATAACCCGAGCTGCCAAGTCTCACGCGTGACACCATGCCCACTATCTCTGACCGTGAGAGTCACTCAGCATCTGCACGCCGTGAAATTCACACATACGTGTCCTAAGACCGGTTTATTGATAGATTATAGATCACTCTCTTCTCTGCTTAACTTAGTTACATTAAAAAAGATTATCGATTGAATTTTCTGTTTCTAATAATCTCTCCAGCTCTGTGCACAAAGTGTCTCTCATCCTCTGTGCGTAATGACACACACTCTCCCTCTCGACCGACTGTATGAGCTCTCTCTCCCTTTCAGAGATTGTTTTGTAGTTATTAAAAGAATAATCAACTACAAGGCTAAAATTGAATCAAAATCAGGGCAACAACTAGTTTGGACCTGGATGACCAGAAATTTTTTGCTACTTAACTCAGACAAGACTGAAGTTATTGTGCTAGGCCCTAAGAACCTCAGAGAGACTTTTTCTAGTGATGTGACTGTCCTTAGTGACATCAGCCTGGCATCTAGCACCACTGTTAGGAATCTAGGAGTTCTATTTGATCAAGATATGTCTTTTAGCTCTCACATCAGTCAAGTTTCAAGAACAGCCTATTTTCACCTTCGTAATATATCCAAGATCAGGAATATCCTGTCGCAAAATGATGCAGAAAAACTAGTTCATGCATTTGTTACCTCCAGATTGGATTATTGTAACTCTCTTTTGTCAGGGTGCTCTGGCAAATCTCTAAAGACTCTTCAACGGGTCCAGAATGCTGCAGCTCATGTACTGACCAGAACTAGGGAAAGGGACCACATTACTCCTGTCTTGGCTTCTCTGTACTGGCTCCCTATACAGTCTAGAATAGAATTCAAGATCCTTCTTCTCACTTACAAAGCTCTAAATGGCCAGGCACCATCTTACCTGAAGGAGCTACTAGTGCCGTACTGTCCCTCGAGAGCGTTGCGGTCCCAGAATGCAGGCCTGCTGGTGGTACCTACAGTCTCCAAGTGTACTATGGGGGGTAAAGCCTTCAGTTATCGGGCTCCTCTCCTCTGGAACCACATTCCAGCCGGGGTCCGGGAGGCAGACACAGTCTGTATTTTTAAGAATAGACTTAAAACTTTCCTTTTTGATAAATCTTATAGTTAGGGCTGGTGCTGGTGTAGACCAGCTTTTAGTTATGTTGCTATAGGCTTAGACTACCGGGGGAACTGGCACCCTGAGCTCCTCTCTCTCTCTCTCTCTCTCTCGCTCTCTCTCTCTCTGCATATACAGTACATCATATTACTGCATGTATCTATCTATAAATCTCAGTCACTAACCACCTACTTTCCTGGGAGCTCTTGAGCTCTCCTAGGCTCCTCAAGATCGTCGGTTGACGGCTTGCCAGAACAACCCCCCCCCACCACTACCCCCTCCCCACCGGATCGTGGGTTGGCGGCCTGCCAGAACAACCCCCCACACCCCCTCCCCTCCCCACCGGATTGCTGATGGACGGTCTACCTCCCCCCACCCCCTTGCTCTCTATCCCTCTTCCTGCATCTTATCCCATCTCTCCCCCTATCCCTTTCCAAGCCCGGCGCAGTCTAGGCCTGTGAAGACTGTTTCGTCATGAGCCGGGGATCCGGCCGAAGATTTCTGCCTGTTAATAAGGCAGTTTTTTCTTACCACTGTAACTTTTGCTGCTTTGCTAAAGTGCTCATGATGGATAGGCCGGATCTTTGTAACATAGCAATAAGTAAGGTCTTTTACCTGCTCTTTTGTAACATAACAATGAGTAAGGTCTTTTACCTGCTTTTTGTAACATAACAATGAGTAAGGTCTTTTACCTGCTTTTTGTAACATAACAATGAGTAAGGTCTTTTACCTGCTTTTTGTAACATAACAATGAGTAAGGTCTTTTACCTGCTCTTTTGTAATGTTAACAGACAAAGAGTAAGGTATTTTACCTGCTTCTTGTAAAGTGTCTCGAGATAACACTTGTTATGAGTTGACGCTATACAAATAAAAGTTGATTGATTGATACCAGCGTTAAAGATTCACCCCGCCACCCATCGTTGAAAACTAAAATTAAAATTAGATAAATTAATCATCATTTTATTTTTGAGTCAAATAATACACCCATATTCTGAGAGTTAAAAAGAATTTCTGTTAATGCATTTGAATTTTCAAATTAGCTTTATCATTTGAATTCTGATCATTTCAGTTTTCAACTTTAAAAATGCACATTCTTTGACTAAATTAAAATGAGGAAGAAAATGACATTTGCTTTATCATTTTCAAAAAATGCCCCTCTAAATCTGTATCATAATTCAAATGAAAAAGCTAATTTTAAAATGAAAATACAGTAACAGAAACATGTTTTAATTTTCAGATTATAGGTGCATTATTTGACCTATATTTAAAATGAATATTCAGTCATCCAGTTTGTATTCTACTTTTACTCTCTATGTATGCATATTGTATGACATCATTCAAATGAAAACTAAAAGGTCTTTGGCTTTTCGTTTTCAAACTTGCTGTGCTAAAAAGTGATCATAATTCAAACTCGAAAACGAAATGGCAAAGTGGACGGCGCAGGAAAGTGACGTCAGACTCCAGCTCCCAGGCAGGTGAACGTAATATTTACAGTCTATGAGGCGAGCGGGCAGAACGCGCAGTACGATGGGTGGCAGGGTGAATCTTTAACACTAGGGCAGACTTTAGTTCACATTGTGATACAGGTGGCGATCGGAGTGTTTGAAATTAAAATTAAAATTAGATAAATGAATCAGAATTTTATTTTTGAGTCAAATAATTCACCCATATTCTGAAAATTAAAAAGCATTTCTGTTGATGCATTTGAATTTTCAAATTAGCTTTATCATTTGAATTCTGATCACTAATCGCTTCCATAATGCCACGGGCCGGCCCTGCTGGAAATCAGATCGGAGCAAAGGTAAGAATATATGTGTTTTGAAACATAACTTTGTAACGATCTGTGAAAGAGCGCACATTTTAAAAATTGGTTTTGGCGGGCTACTCGTTGAGCTTACTTAGCTTCAAAGCTAATGTTAGCATAGCGGCCCACCAATGCGTTGTTGGGTTTCGCAATATTGTGACTTAGACAGCTAACTTAATCATATTCCTTTATTTTTTTCCAGTTCTGGGAGGTGATAAGTGACGAACATGGAATCGGCCCAACTGGTTCATACCAGTGGGACAGCGACCTGCAGCTGGAGCAATCAACATGTATTACAACGAAGCATCAGTTTAACCCCACTTTGTTGGTCTGTAAGATTATCTCATGTCTACGGAAGGTAATTCATACTAACCACAAGGCTCGATAGTACGTATCCACCCAGCAGGGGGTCCTTATCCTGCTGGACTCCATTGAAAAGTGTTTCACACACACTCCGTGCGCGGTCCGTCACATCACAGGAGAACTACAAGATACCGCGGGAATAAAGAGAAAAACATGCAAACAACATGTTGCTTTGTCTTTCTGAAGATGCATTGTTGTTCATTCGGTTCCTGTTTGGAAAAATACGATCGTGAGTCCGTATATTGTGTTTTATTTTGAAATTGACCGGATGTTCTTTGCGTTTCCTTGTCTGACTTCCTGTTCAGGCTGTCATATTCTGTCCAGCTTGACGCGTTCCTGCAGCGTACTCCAGTGAAAATAGACTGGCTGCGTATTTGAAACGGAGCAGAGCGCAGTGCCGTCGGTGACACGCTCCGGAGACAGACCGCAGCGCGCGCTGTGTGAGCACAATGATTGACTAGAGTGGAAGCTAAGTACAACGTAGTGCGCGGCGCACGGAGTATGTGTGAATTGGGCTTTACTGTCGCCTCGTTTCCATGATACAAAAAACCAAACCTTCAGCCAACGAAAATGTCCCAAACAAATGTAGAAGCGTCTCCATGAACTATTGAATCACAGTATTTTGTTTAGTTCTTGTGTAAATTTAAATAACTGATGCATTACTGTATTTAATCAGTAAACCATAATCAGAAACTTAAAAACGGTCAGACAATTAAACTGCTCTGATCCAGGACTATACTAGAAATTAGTTTTTATATATTTTATGCTATCTAAAAATATATATGATCAATAATGTCATTGCAAAAATGCGAAGTCATAATGATTAATAGTTATAAAACAGTACAGCCATTGTAGAAATTGCATTAACTAACTCAAATTATTAGACATTAGAATCTGTTGCCAAGCAGGAAAATTACAAGTAATCACCTCATCCCATGGACACTGAAAAAGTTGTTCCTTAGCACCTTTTTATTATTTTACAATCTCATCTCAAAAGCTATGAGCATGCAATGTTTGATGTAAGTGCTTTAACACTGTGGGGTATTGATTTAACTTTCCATTTTGTCCCTCTGTTTTCTTCACCAGGTGGCAAGTATGTCCCTCGTGCAGTGCTGGTGGACTTGGAGCCAGGCACGATGGACTCTGTGAGGTCTGGTCCCTTTGGCCTGATCTTTAGACCAGACAATTTTGTCTTTGGTGAGAATGAAATGTGTTGTAACTTGGGTTGATGACATTCCCATAGTATGATAACTGAAAGTCATTTTCCGCAGCTCAACTTTCAATATATTCAAAACAGAATACCAGTTATTTGTGTGATGGAGTCATATTTCCAATAGAATCAGATCCAGGTAGTGTTGACTCTACAGCTGTGATTAATCTCTGTATTTGCATGTCACACAGGCCAGAGCGGAGCAGGTAATAACTGGGCTAAAGGTCACTACACCGAGGGAGCGGAGCTGGTGGACTCGGTCCTGGATGTGGTGAGGAAGGAGGCAGAGAGCTGTGATTGCCTCCAGGGCTTCCAGCTCACCCACTCGCTGGGTGGAGGCACCGGCTCTGGTATGGGCACGCTGCTCATCAGCAAGATCCGAGAGCAGTATCCAGATCGCATCATGAACACATTCAGTGTGGTGCCCTCACCCAAGCTTCATAACATAGAAATCATGTTATTAAAATTCTATCTCATGCCCCTCTTGTCTTTATTTCTTACCTTCATCTCTTTTTGCTTTTCTCTCACACATTTCAGGTGTCAGACACAGTCGTTGAACCGTACAATGCAACCCTCTCCGTCCACCAGCTGGTGGAGAACACAGATGAGACCTTCTGCATTGATAATGAGGCTCTGTATGACATCTGCTTCCGCACACTGAAGCTCACCACACCCACATACGGTGACCTCAGCCACCATGAGTGGGGTGACCACCTGCCTGCGCTTCCCCGGGCAGCTCAACGCCGATTTGAGGAAATTGGCCGTGAACATGGTCCCCTTTCCCAGGCTGCACTTCTTCATGCCGGGCTCCGCCCCCCAGCAGTACAGGTAGAGAGGCACAAGCATGCTTTTTACACACTTAATCAAACCCTCACTTTGTTGTTTCAAATGCATGTGACATGAATCTTAACTCCATTATCTCGTCTTTTTCCAGGTCACTGACCGTTCCTGAACTCACCCAGCAAATGTTTGACGCCAAGAACATGATGGCAGCTTGTGACCCACGCCACAGGCGCTACGTCACAGTCGCCGCCATCTTCCGAGGCCGCATGTCAATGAAGGAGGTAGATGAGCAGATGCTTAATGTTCAGAACAAGAACAGCAGCTACTTTGTGGAATGGATCCCCAACAACGTCAAGACCGCCGTCTGTGACATCCCTCCCCGCGGTCTCAAGATGGCCGCCACCTTCGTTGGCAACAGCACAGCCATCCAGGAGCTGTTCAAACGCATCTCTGAGCAGTTTACTGCTATGTTCCGCCGCAAGGCCTTCCTCCACTGGTAAGTAAAAGAAGATTTATTTTTTTATCAGGACAGTGAAATGATGTCCCTGTGTTTGTGCAGGACTTCTCATTGTACCTCTAGACTCAAACGAGTTTGTCACAACACATCTGAGTGAGTGTTTCTTGTTTCAGGTACACTGGCGAGGGCATGGATGAGATGGAATTCACTGAGGCTGAGAGCAACATGAATGATCTGGTGTCCGAGTACCAACAATATCAGGACGCCACTGCTGAGGAAGAGGGAGAGTCTGAGGAGGAGGGAGAAGAGGACTAAGCCTAGACAGTACCATAACCCCTGTAGTGACTATCTAATGTCCAAATTTCTTATCTTGCCTTTAGTCACTTGCATAGGTGTATGGAAAATTCTTGACGCATAAAAAATAAACAAATGTCCAAAATTAAAGTACTTTCTGATGTTCCAGTTTATTGTCACATATGAAGCAGAGACAAACCGTGATGATGATATGATGAGTTGTTATTTCCGAGATTATACTGTTGTCGTTCTTTTGTTATGTTAAATAGCCTACTTGCGTTATCCTGTGTTACGTTCTGTTATGGTAAGGACCGTATGTTCCCACCACCTATGCCCCCGTTTCCTGTTCACCTGTGACATATAAACACTCAACCAACCACCTGACCAATTAACCCAAATGATCAATTATCACCACCTAGTGTCCAAATTGAGTACATAAATAAACATATAAACTAAAGCCATAGAAATAAAACACTTAAATACACACACACACTAAATTGGCTCCTACAACCCCTGTCTTCCTATGCAACAGTTAGAGCTGGGCAATGTCATTCAAATCACTGCTGCGTTTTTTAAAACAAGATTGCATTTTTCCAGTGGAGTGTCATCAAATATGTCCATTCATACATTTGAATACTTATCCAGCCTTAGCCGGAGTGTAAATGGGTCCTCAAAGTTTGTTTTTTAAACGTTGTCTGTTCTGTTTTCACACTTTGTTATTTTTTGCTGTCAGGAGTTCTCTTCTACTTTCCTGCTTTGGATATGAATGTTAAAAACTTTTTTTTTCTCTGTGTCAATCCACGCGTTCAAACCAAGTTGGAACATGCTGTTACACTTTTCAAGGAGCCTTCAGGTAACTGACTGCAAAACAGATAAAGCAGATAAACAAACCCCACCCCATGGTTTTGTTGTGAAACTGAAAATGATCACCTCTGTTCATCTTTTACAAACTACAGGTTTAAGAATGTAACACTGACCACTTTGAGGCACTCTTTATTGAATTTGCTGCTTATATATAGAATTTCAGCTTTTGGCAGAATTAAATCTGATTTTTTCCTAGATCAAATAAATCTCTTAAAATGCATTACAAGTCTAAAAGTTTTAAATAAAAGTGCCTTGAGCTGGTCACTGATCCATTTTTTGTTACTGGATGTTGACATGTAAATGATTGGTTTCTATAAAGACATAAGAATTGGTGCTATGCTGTGTGAATTAGTACTTCTTTTGTTTACTTGCAAACACTGATAGCTTATTATTAATCATAAATGATAAAGCCTTGACATGATATTCATTTCATTTTGATCAACCTTTAACATACAAGGACGTCGAGGTTAAAGACTTAAACACAAGAAACAACAATCCTATTCATAGTGTTTTTGTAAAGCACTTCAGATTGTACAAGTGTACTTAGGTCCTCAACTCATGGACCCATGGAAACCACAGCCTCAATTAACGTTTGTCTATGGAAAAATATATCCAGACAAATGCTAAATGTAATTTTTATTTTCCATCAAGCTCTTAAAACAAACAGCAATTGAGATGCAGACATGAGGAGCATGTTGATTGACATGATCATAAATAAAAAAAGTAATGATGAATTAGGCTCCTTTAAGCAATACAAAAATAAAACAGCACAAATATAAACATATTAACAGTTAATAATAGCATCTAGACACTGAAACACATATTCACACATGTAAACCATGTCCATTTAAATGAATTCACATTGTGAAACAGTTGCAATTTCCTTCCTGAGGTAGTTTGGACATGAGGTCTTTTGGACACTTGTGTTGATGTGATGGGGGTTAAACAATTCCACCTGCCCACATCATCAAGGCTGTGGTCGACAAAATGTGTTGAAACTAACAAGAGAGAACCGACTAGTATTGAAGAGTACCAGTTAGTAAAAAAAAAAAAAGACAAAGACAAACCCTCAGAGCAGGTTGGACTAGTCCGCCTCCTCTGCTGGTGCTGCAGGATGAGCTACAACAGAAGGTTCTCTTGCCAGTAATACCAAACAACCCTCCTTTGGTAGGTTGTGTTTGAGTTGACCTGTGTTCTGAGTGCACTGACTGAGTGCACTCAGCACTTATGTAAGTAGAGAGGCAGGTTAAGTCATCCAATTATTTCAATTAGTTAAAAGAGAAGATTGACTTAACAGACTTACTTCAGGCCTGCTGCAGCCACATATAGACAGGATATCTTCTTCCCCCATAGAATGAAAAAAAAACAGATTAATGGAAGAAGAAAAAGACAAGCTTTAAAAAATATATTCTAAATGTTTAATGAGTTCAAAAGTATCTGATTCTTCCAATTGTGATGTAACTATTTGTCTCATGCAGAATTGGTTCAGTGCATGGTTAAACATTTAGGTGTTCGAGTACATTTATAGGGAATCAGTTATTTTAAAGCTCCTGTGAGGAAGTTTCAGTCATCTTTGGCTACCTATGTTGACAAAATGGTACCTCTTATCTCTTTGCTGATTATGTACTGTACATCTGTAAATCATGCTTTTGCCTGGATTATAGACAGAACAGCTTAAGAGAGACAGGAAACGCTGGGAGGAGAGAGTGGGGATGACAGGGCCGAGGCAGGACTGGCAGGACCCGAAACCCCCGGCTGCTGCCGTGAGGATTATGTCCTCTGCAAACCGCTAAGCCATCCGGTGCCCAAAGTTCTGTTTTTTTCCTTCTAATGAATTTTATCACTTATTGAGAATATTTACCTCTGAAAATGTTTTTTAAAAATGCAGTGTCAGCATTTTTTCTGACACCAACCCAATGTAAGTGGTTTCAGACATTAAACATGATTGTATATAAATGGTCAATGTGTCAGCTGAAGGTTTATTTTGTTAGGTTTCATTAACAGCTTTAATACAGTAAATATGAAGGAGGTTTTATTACCAAGGTCTGGCCCATACTCTTGATATCATATCTGTATTTTCTTTACATCTGTTGTATATGTGTATCTGATGATTTGGTTCTTATCTGATGTGAATATTTTATGTAAAGATCCTTTCCATCAGATCACAGGAAGCTATTCAGCAGAACAGGCCGCAGATCTGATAACATCCTACATCCTCATCCCATTTAGGGGAAACACTTTACTTTACCCAGCCACCTAAACTCACATTTATTGTTTGACCTGAGTATAATTCATTCCTTAAAAAAGGTTAATACCAGAGTGCATCGTGAGAAAAGAATGGACTGTCCCTTAACATTGAATGAGCTCTTTGATGCATTCATGAGCAGGACCTAAGATTAAACTAAACCACTGTGAATTATTGCCACAACCACTAATGAGAAAAAAATCTGGAGATGGTAATTTTAGTATCTGATGAATGTTTTAAGATGTGTTCAGGTGTCTTCAAATGTAACAGCCTTTGATTGTGTGATTTTAATGTAAATATAAATGATTCAGAGTATTGGCAGAAATCACCAGTCATCATGCACAACCTTCAACTCAGCAGAAGAACGTGATCATGCACATTTGAATAAAGAACCACACACAGGCCTCATTATATAACATTTCCTGTTCCCTTTCCTTTGTTGCTATCATAGTGCTTATCAGCCTATTGGTGTTGATATCTATAACTATGGGTGTGCCCCCTCCCTCCTTTGTTAAAGAAAAAGTATAACCTGAAGAAGACCTCTGGTTGAAACGTTGTGATTGTGATGGAATAAAAACTTTTAGTGCCATGATTTGAGCAAGTGTGCGGGCATAGCCTATCTTCTCCCTCAGACTGCTGTTTTTGCCCTTCAGCTACATGGTGTAAGTATAACTCCCCCCCCTCCTTTTTTTCCTTTGTTCATATGCAGTCATAAATGTTCAATGACTATTGCACACTTAGATAAGGAGGATGTGCTTGAGCTTTACATTTTCTGTCTCTTCAAGCCACTGAATTAATGAGAAAATCATCCATCAGCTGATCCAGCTGATAGTCTATATCATGTTGTTTTGACCTTTTGAACTTTTAAATATGTACTGTGTCTTTAAGGGCACAGAAAGCGCACTTTAAAGTGTATTATTAATTTGTATCGCTTTATTTTTTGTCTCTTAAGAACGTTGACGTCTCTTTTATAAGCCTGTTGGCTTCTTGACCTCTTCTGACACATTTTATATTTTTACAATCTGATTTATTACAATCTCATACTACTACTACGTACTTGAAATGTACAACAGAAATGTCTCTCTTTGTTTATTGGTGGGGCATGGATTCTGGGTATGGCTGGATCCTCTGTTTGAAGAGATAGTTTGTGCGTCATATAGCCTGTTGACAGGCATGAATTTATGACATGTGACTTGTGTACTTATATGCATATGCGTGTGTGAAAATCCCTTTACTGCATACATATATAACCATACACCCAGACAAAGACGTGTGCATGCTGAGGTGTTTTTTATTGTTATCCCAAATTACTAATGGATGGAAGTAATGGTTCTGAACAGATTAAACTACATGTGGATTTAATTCACATACTGAGTCCTAAGGAGGCTGATGTCACCATGGATTTTAACCGTAGTGTTCATGAGGGTGGCTGTGGCTCAGTTGAGTCGATGGGTTTGATTCCCAGCTCCCGATGTGTCCTTGGGCAAGACAAATTGCTCCTGCTGCTTCTACTAAACCCAACAAACCAAAACAAATTTCCGAGCGAGAAGTGAGAGAATAAACTGATCGTGAACAAAGTCAAACACACGCACCAAAAGAAATGTACATTTTTATCAATCATACTTTCAAAGCACAAACTTCTGATACACTCCACATTTCATTTCAGCTTTGCCTAAGATTTAAAAAGAAAGAAATAAGACACGACTTTAATATGCAGTTGGAAACAGCATTTTGTACAGATCAATAAAAAGAGTGAATGTCTTCGACGTAGCACGTTATTTAAGAAATGTTTCAATAATAAAGCTGATAGCTTAGCAGTCCAGAATGTGAATGCTTAATGTTAGCATTAAGGGCTAAATAGACATATGACCTTCAGATAATCACTGATGGGATCTGAATGTATAAAACAAATTTATATTTGAACAGATAATAAAAAAAAACAAGGGCCAAAAGAAAAGGCACATTGACCTCCATGACAGATACAATGGATGCAAGTAGCCATGACCACACTAAAACAGTGTGACAAAAAATGCACCATCTCTCTGAGTGACCCAAACTGAACTGTGGGTAATGAAGTTCTTATTGCCACGTAGAAGAAATGCTAATATTTTTTCATTAAGCTGAAAATGTGTGAACAATTTTCCAGAAAACCAGCTGAATTCAGAGCCTCTCACAGAAGATTAAAAAAAATCCAAACTTCCTGAAACAGCAGTCCTTGGTGGACAAAAAGAGATAAGGGTCCATTTGTACAGAATAAATGTGTATCATGTCCTGACATGTTTTAACACCTCTGAGACCAGTATTGAATTATGGTTCAGGTTTAGATTTGACATTTTATCACAGTAACTCAACACCGACACTATGGTCCAGAGTTGTATCCATTTTGAAGCCCTCATGACTCTCTTAATGCAAATTTAAGTCCTATTGATTTTCAAATCATTCAATACAGAAACGTGTAACGGCCAGACAAAAGACAAAGATGTTCTTTATTTTTTATATTTTTGAATGAAGACCAAATGTTGAGGAAAAAGTTCAAGGTTTGGGAAAAGGTCATCTCTTCAGTATTGGTGCCAGATATTTAAAATAATAATTATTATAACAGAAGGATACTTTTTATTTGCATTTCAAGAATAAAGTGAAATTCTTTTATAAAAATAAAAAATAAAACAAAACTCTTTTTTCTGGGGTGTTGGTGGCCCAGTGGTTAGTGCGCACTCCCCATGTATGGAGGCTGTTGTCTCAAGCGGGCGGCTCGGGTTCACGTCCCACCTGTGGCTTCTTTCCCGCATGTCATTCCCTGATTTCCGACTCTATCCACTGTCCTATCTCTCAGTTAAAGGCATAAAAAGCCCAAAAATAAATCTACTGAATGTGTGAACTTATTTTTCTATTTCAACTTTCTCTTGACATTTTGGTTTTATGAACTGTGAAAGAGCGTACATTTTAAAATTGGTTTGGGCGGGCTACTCGTTGAGCTTACTTAGCTTCAAAGCTGCGGATGCCCCTCTACCTGGAGCAGAGCACCTGGGGCCAATACCTCGTGTGTTTCTGGCGGACGAGGCATTCCCGTTGAGGAGAAATCTCCTCCGCCCCTACCCTGGGCACCCTTCGGGGGAAAGGCGTATCTTTAATTATCG
Organism: Labrus mixtus; assembly: GCF_963584025.1. Lineage (NCBI taxonomy): Eukaryota > Metazoa > Chordata > Actinopteri > Labriformes > Labridae > Labrus > Labrus mixtus. The sequence continues at coordinate 30,085,772 of NC_083617.1, forward strand.
TCTCTCTCACGCCAGGAGAACGGTAGAGTGTGCCTTCGGCATATTAGCAACCTAGTGGAGGATATACCGGAGGGTGCTTGGTGTGTCACCGCAGGTAGCCGAGACAGTCGTCAAAGCAACCTGTATCCTTCACAACTTTCTGAGGTGGAGTGATGAAGCAGGAGCACCAACTGGTCCTACAGAAACATCTGCTGCACTTCAACATGTTGCCAGCAGAGAGGCCGTCACTGTGAGGAACCAGCTCACTGGTTATTTCACGTCTGCAGCTGGCCAAGTCCCCTGGCAGAACCACCTTTAAAAAGTAACAGCACACTATAACATGTTTTTGAGCTATGCGCTAGACAAGCTTTGACTATATATATTGATGAAACAGTACAACAGCAGTAACTAATTACTAGGCCTATACATGAAATGAGTGATTACACTAAAAACTCTAGAGATCAGTGAAAGTGAAAGTGTGTTGGTTTGTTTTGACAGGTGATGGTCATCTGGCGCCCCCGTGTGACCTTTGGGGGTCACTGTGTATATAGATGGAGGGGAGAAACATAATCAGTTCACTTGGAGATTTTTTAGATATAGGGTTTTTAATCTACATTTCAGAAATTATTCTAGTCTGTTTTTTTTTTATCTTTTTCCCCAAAACACATTTTGTAAATATATTTTCAATCATTCTCTACTATAGAATATTTCTTTATAATCAGTTCTCTCAATCATTCTCTATATAGCCTATGCAATTTTTTTAATTCTCGATTTTTCTCTGTAAATAGACCTGTAATCACAGCATGTGGAAAGTTTAATTTGTGTAAAGAATTGTTTATTATTAAAATGTTATATGATAACTTAGCAAGGCTTTGGGATCTTTTCTGAAAAATGTTTGATTTCATGCTGCTCACAATCATTTTACAATCTATTAAGTATTCCAACCATGCATGCAGCAGGATGAGTTATCATTTAAAGAACAAATTGAGTGGGTACATTGTAAGTTGCAGTAATGACTGCAGGTAATAGTAAACTGTATTCATGTTTCCCCCTTTTTTGAAATTCCAAGATAATTAATATCACACAAGCATTTATGTTGTATTGTATGTCATCACACGCCTAAATATAGAGCATAAATATAGTAAATGTAAATTGTTTATAGTCTGTCAAACAGTGTGACTAATGACTGCAAGTATGGTAAATATACAGTAGGTTTATTTCATCAAAAATAATAACAAGACAATAGAATTAATCATTTCAAATACAAATTAAATAAAGTGCCTTTCTATATACATACAGTTTATACATTGCCGTTTGCCAAGCTGAGGAGGTAGTGTTCATTTTCTCTATATTTTGTCAATCCTTGGTCTAATTTATTTAAAATTTGAAGTTGATATGAGGTCATTTCCCTTGGAGTTTCTTGAGGAGAGGACACTGGACGTGGTAGTTGTTGAAAGGCTCAGGGGAGGACTTGGTGTAGATGTCAGTGAGGGAGGCAGGTGATTGGTGGTGAGTGTGGATACAAGGCTTTCGTCTATCGAGTCCTCACTTTGGTCCTGTATGAAATTGAAAATAAAACCCAACACAGCACTTATTAGAACATTTAGTATTGAGCTATTAAGTGGCTGGTGAATTTGAACGTTTATCCGTCAGTGGCTGGTCTTTCAATTTTTAAAAGTAAATTTCTAACCCTAGTCCATACATACACACTGATTTCTGCAAGACACATTCCCAATAGCCTATAATTAGGCCTACCTCTCTTTGCTCTGAATTAGTTAGGATAAAACATAAAGCTAGACAGTTCCGGGTTCATGTTTTGGATCCTTTTGTCTTAAGACCTCTAAATCATAAGAACACATGCCATATTTCTTATGAGCAACTTAATGATGTGGTCCTGCAGATAGACAGAATCTGATCAGATACCTCGAAACAAGTGTGCACTGGATAAACAGTTGAATGTATCTGTATGCTATTAGAGCAACATAACACTTTAAAAGAGCACTCTGTGGTTCTTACCTTACGTTCTGTTTCCAGCTGGCTGTCAGCCACTCGTGCTGGCTAAACAACAGTCACCAGTCCTTTTGGCTCTGGAAGCAGGAAGTGCAGCGGCTCAGGTACCAGCAGAGTCATACCCTTCACGTGCTGCAGCATCACTTTCTCCATCTCACTCAGCTGACGACCCAACACCTCCATCAGGCGCTCAAAGGCCCTGCAACACCACAACAATCAACTGATAAACAATCAATCATTCAATACACGTGTATGGACGCTGACACAATGAGGTTTCAGAGCTTGGTTGGTAACATAAAAATCGGATGTTTTTATGTTGTAAACATACTCTTGTGGTGGTGTCTTTGCTGGTGGTGCAGACGACACAGTCTAGGGCTGGGAAACATATTGAGTTTTTAAGATATATCGATATATTTTCAAACAAGATATAGGGTAAAACAATATCGTTAATATGGATATAGTTTAAGTTGCATTAAAATAACGTTACAGAGGTGCCAGGTCACCTTTTTCTCACCTCAATGATGATGACTGACTGTCAGTCCCTCTTAACCCTGCTCCTCCTCTCTCTCTCTTTTATTGTATTTAAGGAACATTTTTATTTTATAATATTACTTATAAATTCACAAACAGGTAGTTTATTTTCCATGTGTTTTCACTGTTAATAAAATACATATCGATATATATCGAGTATCGCCATTCAGCTAATCAATATTGAGATATGAGTTTTGGTCCATATCTGCCAGCCCTACCTTGACCATAACTTCAGCAATCATTTCATATTTTGTGTATCTGTTGTATGTGGGAAGAAGTCGATGTTCCTATCTAAGTTTCACTGGAGCTTTGTGGAGGTAGTAAACTCCAGCCAGCATATTTTCTGTGTTGAATGAGGCTGATTTTCAATGTTCAATGACGCAAATTCAATGACACCCATTTGAGGGCGGCAGTAGCTCAGTCTGTAGGGACTTGGGTTGGGAACTGGATAGTCGCCGGTTCAAGTCCCGGTGCAGACCAAATATGGAAATTGGTCTGGTAGCTGGAGAGGTGCCAGATCACTTACTGAGCACTGCCAAGGTGCCCTTGTGCAAGGCACCAAACCCCCTCCCCACCACCAGCTCAGGTGCCCGCTGTGGGCAGCCCCCTCACCCTGACATCTCTTCATTAGTGCATGTCCAAAGGATCCTGTTTGTGCATGTGTGTGTATTTCAGCCTATGTGTGTGTTGCATGACTTACAGGATCAATAAAGTAAATCTTAATCTTTGTACGACTAGCATAGACCTTGTTTCCATCGTTTGGCTGATTGGCTATAAATATTCCTTAAAACATACTACTGTACATCAAACATGGGCCTATAATTAAAGTGAAGTAGAGAAATTACTCAATCTGTTCAGATATTGTGACAAAGGTTTCCCTGGAGCTCTGATAGAGCTGGATGCTTTACGCGCTATGACAGCACACCTTGCTGATATTTCAAAAGCACTGAAGGTGGGTACTGTTTGATCTGACTGCTCCCATTATTGTAGATAATGTATGTATTATTACAGATTAAAATTCGTTTTTTTGTGTTGTACTTTTTGGGAGATAGTACAATGTAGGCTATAGTGAGCAGGTTGTTATAGCAAAATGTAAAGCATCACTGAACTGGGTTTTTAAAGGTTTGTTTTGATTCCAAAAAAAAATCCAAAGTAGATAATATACAGTTAGTGACTGAAATGTTTAATCTGCAATAGAGATGTCGTTTAAAAAATGATGTGTCTAAAATGTCTGGGGTGCAAAGATTTTCACACTGGGCCTCCCTTGACTCACGTTAATAGTAGCACATGCATATTTGCTCCTTTTCATGACACACCATCATCCAAAAAAAGGAAGCTGAGGGATACGTCCAAGGAACAGAAACAAAGAGCAAGGCCTGCAGTCAGCAGATCAGACTAGCATGACATGTCAGCAGTTCTCAATTTGTTTAGGACCAATATGCCTGTGCATGATGGCTTGCTGTTAAGTAAAATAAATTGTTTCCTAAATAAAAATGACTGAGATCAAAAGGCTCATTCTGCTGATTACATGTTAGTCTCAAGCTAACAAATGTAATACTACATCCTGGTCAATGAGAGTTTTGTTCTCCCTCTGGAGAATAATGCACCAGCTGCCACATCTCAAACCTCGACTTCCAGCCTCTGTTAGCAAACTCTCTCTACCTGCAGCCCATTTCAGCAACATGAAGTTGAAAAACAGACTACACACAATAAAGCTGAATGAAGTATCTCTCGTATTCTTTATTCAAGGAAGGTACTTTTTTTTACATCCCCTATGTCATGATTTGGTATTATTTAGTTTTGTATTTTCAGTGTTTAGTGTTTCTCTATGTTCTAGTGGGTTTTGTTCATTCTTGAGTTCTGTGTCTTCAGTGTTTCATGTATTTATTTTGTAGTTGTCCTCAGTGTTTCTTGTGTCCATTCCTTCCTCTGTGTGTTTCCCTCCATTGTGATTGCCTTCATTGTCTTCACCTGTTTTATTAGTCTCACCTGTGTTTTATTACCCCATGTATATGTAGTCTCTGTGTCAGTTCATTGTATGTCGTTCGTTGGTATGTCAGTTTTTGCTCGTGCTCCTCTGTGGCTCCCTGTTTTTGATCCCTGTGTTTTTTGTTGAACTTTTGAAGGTAAGTTTTTGTTGCCTTTGGCCTTTTTGTTTGATTAAATATTTTTTGTTATTCTGCACTTGGGTCAACCTCCCTTGTTTTCCAACCGTTCGTGACACCCTAACCCATTACATTTTAAACTATTTTAAATGGTTTAAAGTATCATATGCTTAAAAAATGTTCAACATCAGAATTATTTTATTTTTGTAAACTTTTGGAATCAAACAAGTTTTGAACGAAGTTTAATTGAACAGTATTTCTTTAATTTACGTCAGATTAAAAACAGGTGCACTGCACTTACAAGACTGTTTAGCATCTGAACTTTATTCAGTCAGTCTAAAATAAAACATTGAACACATAGTATGAGCTCTGATTGTTCTTCATGATCACTTCAGCTTGTTAAAGAACTCTTCCAAAATGTTCTCCAGCTCATCCTCGCTGTAATCTCTGACCACGAAAAGGTTGCCGTCATCAGCTCCTCGAATCATGGCCGAGAGACCTGTACAGAGAGAGAGGGAAACAGAGGAATTAAATGAGGTCATGAAGAAACTTGTTTTTGACTGGAAGATTCTGATGAGACACAACAGCAGAGGTGGGAAGCTTCTGAGTACTTAAGTACTTCAGAATAAATTCAAGGTACTAATTTAGTTATAATACTTATTTAAGTATTATAATTAAATACTTGAATCCTCTGAATCTCAGAGACAAGGACAACTATTGAGTGAAGGAGAGAGAGGCGATGAGAGGTTGGAAGGGGAAAGAGGAAGGAAAGAGATGAGGGGCTAAGGGTGAGGAAAAAGGGTGTAAAATAGGAAGTGTCCTTACTGCGTCCTGACGACGGTCTGAACAGACAGAAGATTTTCTTTTTCATGTCGACAGCTCGGCCAAGCTCATAGCCGACTCCCAGAGACGGCTGCGTCACCTCGGCAACAACCACTAAGCACACAAAGGTCAGGTGTCACACACTATAGCAAACACTGCTCAGGTTGAAGTCACATGACACATAATCAACAAACTCTCACCGTCACACTGTCGGAGCCAGTCTACATCGCGGTCATGGATGGCTTTCTCTCCTGCTGCTGTGGCGTCCTCTCCTGTCCAATCACAGCACAGCAGCTAAGTTACATGGCGCGCACACAAACTTGCACTTAGGCTCCATTCACACTGCAAGTCTTAATGCTCAATTCAGATTTTTTGCTGAGATCCATTTTTTGTTTGGCTATTCACATGACTTTTTAATGTGGCGTGTGTCAGCCTGTGGGAATCCACATATGAAAATGTCCCAAATCTGATTCCATGTGATTTGTGCTGTTCACACTGTCATAAAAAAACAAACAAATCTGAGTCACATAGGCGCAAAAGAATCAGATTCAGGTTACTTTTGGCTGCAGTATGAACACAGCCTTTAACATATCTGACTTTTGATTCATGTGTGCAGCCCGGTATTATCTGTGATGTTCATCTTGATGTGATACCATTATACATGCATGTGAAGGATCACTCTTTTGTTACCTTTCACAGCTCCCCTTCCTCACCAACTCACTTCAATGACTTATTTCCTGAGCACTGATTGGTCACAGTTTCACCTCTTGATTGAATTCACTTGATCCCTCCTTATTTAAAGACTGCTCTCCCCTGTACTCACTCTTTTGACCTCCACATGGGGATGGCATTTCAACTTTGGTGTTTTCCCCTAAATTAAGTTCTTCTTAGTCCATATTAATTAATCATAGGGTTTCATCCACATTTCCCTAATTGAAAAGTAAATGTTTTATTCTAATCCTGTTTTCCTTATCAATCAGAAGTTTTAAACATCCTTTGAATTATATCAAGATGTAAATATATATATTCATTCTGTCTGACCTCTGTTGGAGAGCTCGCTGCTGCTCACGTGCTCGGTCAACACGGTTCCGTAGCTCTGCAGCTTGTCGACGATCCTCCGATACAAGTGAACGTCATCTCTGCCACCGCGGATACTACCGCAGAAGTACACCTTCATCCTCAATTAAGTATTGTCACTCTTTATTCTTCCTGTTTCTACTGCCTGTGTTCTCCCGCGCTGGATGCAAAATAGGCTCTGCGCGGTGACGTTTCGCCGGACGTAAGGTGTTCGCTATGTCGTAATCCCTGAGCGAGGGCTTGCAGGTACGGATGTATTAACATAAATGGATGCATGAAAATTGACGTAAGCAGGCTCTTCTTCCTCCCTTTAAATTGGGTGAGCTCATCTGTCTAGACCCCTAGGCTCGTTTTAGTGCACACTAGAAGTAGGTTGAAATGGCTTCACCTGCAGTCACTTTACACAAAGTACAAATAACATTACTGACTATTTTCTAACGTGTATGTTTCAGTTCTTTATGCTTGATATAAACTTCCTTACAAAATACAGGTTTCTATGGTCTATGCCAATTTATTGCTTAATGTAGCAGTACTTCTTCTGAAGTGTAAAAAAACCAAAAGGTTTTACTATTAATTGTTGTACCTTTTTTATACAAATCTGGCTTACTGATGTACAATTTCAGCAGAAAGAAATCTGATATAGTATTGTGAAAAGTAATACCACAGTAAAATAATACAGTATGATGAACTGCTCTTCAGAACTTTACCTTCAATAATTCAGACATTATCTTCAATATATTTACATATGATTTAATTTATGACCATTCAAAGATACATTTTAAAAACGAGCCGAGTGTCTAATATCAACATGTAGAGAAAGATTCTGTTAAGTAACTTTGTTTCTGTCACTGTAACATGCTGGATTTTAAATAACCATCTTGATTCTTCCTTGTTACAGCTCATGAACTCAAACCCATAATGTTTATTTGTGTCTCAGTTTAGAAACTATAAATACATCTGAACATAGTAAACAATGATACCCCTAAACCAAATATCACACTGAGTATAAAAGGGCAAACAAACAACAATGGAAACCAACATGAAATAGCTGACAGGAAAAGTTGGTTGTGTGTTGAAGGTGCTCAGTGGGCCCTCATCAAGGTTCCCAGGGTCCTCATTGTGACGTTAAATGTCAGTTCAGGCACATCTCGAGCGACTCGCTGCATAGGAGCCAAATTGGGGCCTTCCAGGGAGTCCAGTAGCCCTGTAATCAAAGATGAGGGAGTCACTTTGACAGAAACGCAGACAAGACGTAACTGTCTTATACTAGACTGTCCCCACTCAGTCAAGCACTGAACTATGTTCGTTACACACAGTAAAGTGTGGAAGCTGTTAGGGATGCACTGATTCAGATGTTCAACATGTGTATCAGCACATGTGCAAATAATGTGACGTGAACCAGTGTCAGTAGCCGATGTTTCTTTGTTGTGCGAAATCAATTTAATGCTGACATCTAGTACACATAACTAATGAGTCAGAGATAAGTTTTATTTTTTATTGAGCAGAAGAAGTCATCTGTTGAACAAACTGACTTATTTTCACTGTCAAACATGAGAGGAAATGTTGGAGTCTTACACAGAAAGAAATCATTAAACAAATACCAGAATCAGCAATCAACCAAATTGTTATTTCAAACATCGGTATCTGCATTAGCTCTGATTTTCCCAATCAGTGAATCTCTAGGAGCTGTTGTAGCTTTTCATATCTAAAGTTTTGTATCTGCACCGTATTAATAAGCTATATGCATAACATTGTGGAGAGAGGTGGCAGACATCATTAACTGCTGTTTTATGAAAAGATCTCTTTAAATTAATATTTCTAGACTGTTCGGTTGTTTTTGATCCAAACTACAAGGTAACATCTAAAGCGCATGTGATATGTTTATCTTGTTATAAAACTGACTGAAATGAATACTGATGCCTCTAAATAATCTACTGAAGCAAACTAAATCATCAGCAACAGCTGCTGATCAGCCTTTTGTTTACACGTTCCAGTGTTAAGATTCACAGTGAGTGATACTATGGAGTTAATAACATAAAGTAGGATGAGATTTTTTTTTTTTTTAACTTTTTTTTATACATGCACAGGACAAGATCAGACAAGAGATAAAACATGCTACTTGGTCACCAGGGATGGCCAAGATTGAAGCAAACCAAAGTTCCCCACGGTAGCTTTACATCAACTATTCATCTTAGTTTGGGCACTATGGTGGCCCATGAGGCTCACAGAACTTATATTTAAATGCTGTTTATCATCCATCACACAACATAGCATTGATGCAAACTGCTGGTGGGTTTTATAACACAATTTGACTCCCTGTTTGTGTTTTGGAAGGCACTTAATGTGAGGGACTAATGACATGAGGTGTCACTGACACATCTAGAGGTCTCAATGTGAGACAAATGATTCAATGAAACATTGCCTCCTGCTAGCAGCAAGTTCATATGACCGCAATGAATAAAGTTTTATGATGAGATGTGCTTCATTACCTTCTACAATCTTGTGGTAGGCGAAGTGAAGATATAGCAGGAAGAGCATGTGTAGGACTGACAGAGTCCCACAGAGGAGGAGACGAGGAGTCTGACCAACTGTACGTGACAGCAGAGCAGCAACCTGATGGCAACAAGACACAAAAAACCAGGTGAGCTCACAGCTGGAGGATTACAGACGGGCGTATAGGAGACGTAGCTCTTACCATGCGCAGAGTGGAAAGTCCTCCAAACAGCAACCAGAGGATGTAGAACAGGAAGTGAAAGTGAATGTTGTAGGTGACCAGCAGGACGACACAGTGACCAAACAGACCGTAACCCTGGTGACAGGAGAAGGGAAGTGATCTCACAAAAGTTGTCACACAATCACACCTGAAAATTCAGGTCAGCCTAACCGGAAAATCTCCCGTGACATAGTAACGTCATAGTCTCAACCAATTAGTGAAAAAGAATAAAAAACTGTTTCATTACACACACAAATTATGATAGAAAACTTAATTTCCCCTGACCGCTTGCCTGCGGTGTATTTTCCTGAGTATTTCCTACTGTGTTCGCCCCAACATTACAAGGAAATTTTATTAAGGGAGGGGCAGGAAGAAGTCCTGATAACGTTGGGTAAAAATGTGGCTACTTGTGTTCACACGTGCAGCTCACCCTGAATATTTCTGGAAGTTTTAAGTAGTTTTTGTCAATGTGTGAAAACACCAAACCTTTCACTTATCACTTCATAGAAAATCCCAAACACCACTGTGTGTGTGTGTGCGTGTGTGCGTGCGTGTGTGCGTGTGTGCGTGCGTGCGTGCGTGCGTGCGTGCGTGCGTGCGTATTCTGCCACTGACCAGTAGGGAGAGCATCTGCAGCATGGTGATTTGAGCATTGACCAGGTATGCAAGGAAGTAGATGAAGGAGGAAACACCGAGCCAGTAACCAAAACATGTTCCTATAGCAGTTCCCATCAGGGTCCCCTCCCGCTGTAACGGACACAAACATGTCATTAATAACATCATAGTAATACAGGGCAGATGTTAAAGTGTGTGTGTGTGTTCTTACAATAACAGTTCCCGATGTCTTCATGCCATGCAGCAGGATAGCCACCAGTGTGAAGACCAGCATCAGAGGACCGTACAGCTCACCTGCGATCTTCTAAATACAGGAAGTTCAAATTGTCAGAGGATTGAGCCTGAGCCTCACCTCAGACTTCAAACTGAAACTTAGCCTGAACTATAATCTCACTATCAACCATAAACTGTACTAGTGCTGCACGGTTAGGTGATATTGTGCAATTTCAGTTATAGTAGATAATATTGTGATAGCATTATGAGCTGGTAGATACCCTGATTGTAACATTTACATACACAAACGCACACATTTATTTACACCGCAAATTGCAGACTATTGTGCAGTTATGTGATTGCACACATTGTGATTATGATTAGGTTAATCCTGCAGTACTAGAATGTATAGAACATGGACTTGGTCTCAAAGGCTTCATTCTCAATATGGGTGGTTGCCGCTTGCTTTGGACTTAAACCAGAAGCTGGACATTGAAACTAAACCTCAAGCAGACGTGTTTCACGATGATGTCTCAGAGGAAAAGTCTGAGTTAATGTTGAGACCTGTTCCTTTCAGGAGTCATTCTGAACTGATGTGGACCGTACCATTTAGAGTACGGTCTAGACCTGCTCTTTTTGTAAAGTCTCTTTTGATAATATTTGTTATGAATTGGTGCTATATAAATAAAGATCAATTGAGTGTGTGTACCTGGGGAAAGTTGATCATGCGGACTGGTATCATGGACTCCATCAGCCTGAGAGGAGACAGTAAGCAGTTAAAAGTAAGGAAACGGGTAACGGCTGAAAAGAAACAGGAAGTGGAGAGGGCCCTACCTGCTGCGGACCTGCGCTGGCTCTACATCAAAGTACGGCCTGAGGATGTCGATGTTGGCATACAGGTTGAATGCTTTGGAGGCCTGTCGCTTCCCTGCCTGCCACACCTGAACATTTCACATGGATTAAAACTGACTCTTCATTGTGACAGGAACAAAAACCTCTGAAATCGAACCTTTACTCACCTCATCGGCCACTTGTCTGCCCAGCTGCCCCTTTATCCCCTTCATACCCAGAAACTCTCCATCTTCCACAGTGTCGTCCTCAGTGGCAGCTGCCTCGGCTGACACCTCCTCCTCCTCCTTCATCCTCTGGTGCATCTCCCCCATGTCCTCAAAGCTGGAGCCTGATGTGTCGTCCATGTTCTCCATGTCGACAACAGCCGAGCTACTTCCCTGAGCACACAGCAGAAGGCGCAAGAAGGGTTAACTACCACATGTTCACAACATAGTTAAAATAATGTATGTTTTAAGAATCAACACAAGTATAGGGGGACAGCTGAATTAATCACCAAGGGGAACTTTAACTTAAATGGTAAATGGACTTGAGCTTATATAGCGCTTTTCTAGTCTTCCGACTACTCAAAGCCCTTTTACACCACATGTCACACCTACACATTCACACACTGATGGTAGAGATCACTATGTAGTACCATCCATCAGAAGTAACTAATCCCATTCATACACCGCCACTGAAGCAGAGGGAGCAATTAGGGGTTAAGTGTCTTGCCCAAGGACGCAGTAGCTCAGTCTGTAGGGACTTGGGTTGGGAACCAGAGGGTCGCTGGTTCAAGTCCCGGTGCGGACCAAATATGGCAACTGATCACTTCCTGAGCACTGCCAAGGTGCCCTTGAGCAAGGCACCAAACCCCCTCCCCACCATCAGCTCAGGAGCTCCCTCACTCTGACATTTCTCCATTAGTGCATGTGTGTATACTTCAGCCTATGTGTGTGTTGCATGACTCACAGAGTGTAAAAACTGAATTTCCCATTGCAGGGATCAATAAAAAAGTAAATCTTAAATCTTTTACTGTGATACTTTCACAGCATGAAGCTGAGGACACTGGTGTACTTGTACTGTGTTACTTTAACTCAATGAAAATGTAAGTACTGCAATACTTTTAATATAGTAAAACCACAGCATGTTACTGAGTATATTTCCAACTCCATTTAAAATGAACAGAGCACTTCCACCACCACTGGCCATGACGTCACTTTGTGTCGTCCCCCCAGCTGCTGTGTTTATCAGCTGCTGTGTTTATCAGCTGCTGTGTTTATCAGCTGTCTAATTCAGCAGTCTGGAGACTCTTGAACTCAGAGTGTGTTTTCATCGGGTTTGCATGGGCTTGTTTAACTAGCTGAAAATGGTCAATTTTGGTAGATTAACTTGGCTATGTTGCTCAGCACGTGTAACAGGCTAAACCGGACTTAGTTCCAGTGTAAGCATGTTACCTGTTACGGGTAGTTTTTGGTGTTAGGGTGTAAGTTATAAAGCTGGTGGTTGATTATTTGTTCACTTTTGTTGTTAGCATGTTAGCTCACCTGGATGAGGTTGTCATCGAAGCTTCCCCACGGTTCCGTGTTCGTGTTTCTGTTTCCGGAGCCCGAAGACATTTCCACGATGTGACAGGTCTCCCGCAACTTAACCGTGGAAGTATTTATGTTCTCTCGGAACACTAACGTAGATTGATCTTCACAGATCTTCGAAATGTATGTTTTGGTCCCTAAAATCTACATCACATATCTGACTGCCTGGCCACTCCGACTCCGCCTCTACTGGTTCTTCTTCTGTGATGTTTAAATGGCACCTTGCATCCAAGTAGTTGTAGTACTGCCATCTATCGGCGTCTGTAAGCTCCTACCTAGCTCCAATTTCTAAATTATCCTTAATCTTTTCGGTTTCCCTGGTTTGAAGTTGTTATAACAGCGTCTACCCTCTTTAATTCACTTGTATTATGGTCTGAAGTCCTCCTCCTCTCCTCCTCTCCTCTCCTCTCCTCCTCCTCTCCCCTCAACTCCCCTCCTCACCTCTCCTCTCCCCTCCCCTCCCCTCCTCTCCTCACCTCTCCTCTCCTCCCCTCACCTCTCCTCTCCTCACCTCTCCTCCCCTCTCCCCTCCCCTCACCTCTCCTCTCCTCACCTCACCTCTCCCCTCCTCCCCTCACCTCTCCTCTCCTCTCCTCCCCTCTCCCCTCCTCCCCTCACCTCTCCTCTCCTCACCTCTCCTCCACTCTCCCCTCCCCTCACCTCTCCTCTCCTCACCTCACCTCTCCCCTCCTCACCTCACCTCTCCTCACCTCTTCTCTCCCCTCCTCACCTCTCCCCTCCTCACCTCTCCTCACCTCTCCCCTCCCCTCACCTCTCCTCTCCTCTCCTCTCCTCCCCTCTCCCCTCCCCTCCCCTCCCCTCTCCTCTCCTCTCCCCTCCTCACCTCACCTCTCCTCACCTCTTCTCTCCCCTCCTCACCTCTCCTCTCCTCACCTCTCCCCTCCTCACCTCACCTCTCCTCACCTCTTCTCTCCCCTCCTCACCTCTCCTCTCCTCACCTCTTCTCTCCCCTCCTCACCTCTCCTCTCCTCACCTCTCCTCCCCTCTCCCCTCCCCTCACCTCTCCTCTCCTCTCCTCCCCTCTCCCCTCCCCTCTCCTCTCCTCTCCTCACCTCACCTCTCCCCTCCTCACCTCTTCTCTCCCCTCCTCACCTCTCCTCTCCTCACCTCTCCCCTCCTCACCTCACCTCTCCTCACCTCTTCTCTCCCCTCCTCACCTCTCCTCTCCGTTTCCGGTGAATGTGAGTGACGGTGGTGGTGTTGCGAGTGGCGCGGTGATTGAATTGTTTGCTATCCTTTCTGCTGTTTTCGAGGTGCATGATCAGGTAGGATTGTTTTCATGTTTGTGTTGGGTGTTGTTGGCTGTGTGGGACGGATCGTTGGAGGGGTTCTCGGGAGGAGTGGCGTCTGCTGGGGCGCCGCCTCCGGCTCTCCGGCGGGGGGTTCGGATGGTCCCTCCGAGCGGTGCTGTCGCCGTGGAGGAGGTTTTGTGGGCTGTGGGTGAACGGGTGGGTCGTGGTGGACTTTTGTGGGACGTGTTCGGTCTTTGCGGCGTCGGTTGTTCATGTTTTTGGAGTCGCCCACACAGACTCTGGAGGTTTCCTTTCGAGTTAAACATGGTGACGCTTCTTATATGGTGTATGCAAGCTCGGGACAATTGAAGTGTTTTGAGTGTGGTGATGTGGGACACAAACGTTTTGCGTGTCCGCACAGACAGCAGGAGGCGGCTAGTGCTGCCGCTGACGCGGGCAGCTCTGCTAATGCGGCGCATGCGGCGGAGGCCGCGTTCGTGCCCGAGGCGGAGACGGAGGCCGCGTGGCTGAGGTAAAAGTGGTTTCGACCAGCTCTCAGGCTACAGAAAAATCACAGACTGTAGATAATGATAAAACGGAAGATTCCACAAGTTCTGCAGTTGTAGATGTTTCATTGAAGGAAGGTAAGACAGTGTGTTGTAGCCAGGCATCATGTGAAGGAGAGGACATGGATGAAGATTATGAGTCAGACAATGCATCCATTGCTGATTTGCCAAATAGTGGCTCTGATCTTTATTCTTTAGAGTCAATCAATCAATTTATGGATGAAACGTACAAAAAAACAGTAACAATAAGTGACTACTTTAGTGATACTGATAAGTTCATAAAGTCAGTCGGCATACTGAAAAGACAGGTCGGTTTTGACCTCCTGGATGAGAAAAAACGTTTCCGTCTAAAAAAAGCACATCACCACACTGAGGAAAGCTGGAGGTAAGAGGGTGAAGAAGACACAGAAATGATCATGCATCACAAGGTGTTTTTCTTCTTCTACTGTTCCCTGTTTGTGTCTACTTGTCTGTTTTTTCTCTCTGATCTTTCTATGAGGAGTCTTAAGATAGGATCTCTTCACATTAATGGTGGGAGAGACAGACAGAAAAGAGGCCTTATCTCTGAGATCTCAACTCAGAAAAACATTGATATCTTGTTTTTACAAGAGACTCATACCACACCATCAGATGAGACAGATTGGGGTTTATGGTGGGAGGGCTCTAACTACCTTAGCCATGGCACCAACTTTAGTGCAGGAGTAGCCATTTTGTTTAGAGCATCTGCAAATGTAAAGATGGTCTCTTGTGCTGAAATTGTAACGGGTAGGCTTTTAATTGTAAGAGCAGAAATAGAGGACACTGTTTTCTGTTTCACTAATATGTATGCTCCAAATAATTGAGCTGAAAGGGTAGTTTTTTATACCCGCCTCCAAAAGGAGTTACTGATCTACCATCAGGATCAGATCATTCTTTTCGTGGTGATTTTAACTGCACACTTGATTTCACCGTGGATAGAATAGGAGAGGAGCCACATCCACATTCATCCCAGACTCTAAACATTGTCATCTCTCACCTGGATTTGTTGGACACATTTAGAGTGAAACATCCACAATCCAGACAGTATACATGGGTCAGGGTTAACAGTAACAGGGTGTGTGCAGCTAGACTGGACAGGGTTTACATCTCCAGAACTCTCAACCCCAGATTCATTAGTTGTAATATTCTGCCTGTTGGCTTCACTGATCACCATTTAGTTAGTGTGGAGCTGATTATTTCACCAGGTGAAAGGGCTAAGTCCTTCTGGCATTTTAATAACAAGCTTCTACTGGACAATGTTTTCTGTAAAAACTTTGGGTGTTTTGGGGATCAGTGGCAATTAAGAAAAGTTGAGTTTGATTCTTTGAAGCTTTGGTGGGAGGTTGGTAAAGCTCAGATTCGTGTTTTTTGTCAGCAGTACACGTCACACTCTTCTGCTAGATTAAAAACAGTCGTTAATAATCTTGAGGACAACATTAAGAACCTTGAGGAGGGGTTAAATGGGAGTGTGGATCCCACCACTGGTACCCTGCTGAAGGAGAAACGTATGGAGTTGAGCTCTTTCCTGCAGGAGAGGGTGAAGGGAGCTCTTGTGCGGAGTCGTTTCCTTCAACTCAAAGACATGGATGCCCCAACGTCTTTCTTTTTCAATCTTGAGAGATCTGTGGCTCAAAAAAAGCTGCTGACATGTCTTAAACTGCCAGGAGGTCGAATAACAGCTGATCCAAAGGAAATGAGCAGTCATGCCATGCAGTTCTATGAAGATCTGTTTGGAGCAGAGAGTTGCAGCCAGGAGTGTCGCAGGGAGCTCCTGGAGGGTCTCCCTCGGCTCAGTGTGGAGGAGAAGTCTCCTCTGGAAGGGGAGCTGACTCTGGAGGAGCTCACTGCTGCTGTCACTCAGATGGCAACAGGAAGAGCACCTGGAATAGATGGGTTGTCCACAGACTTTTTTAAGAGGTTCTGGAGTATTCTTGGGTCTGACCTGCATAGTGTTTTAATGGAGTGTTGCAGGACCGGGTCTCTTCCTGGTTCTTGTAAGAGAGCAGTTCTTTCCTTGCTCCCCAAGAAAGGTGACCTGGCATTGTTAAAAAACTGGAGGCCGGTTGCTTTGCTCTGTGCGGACTACAAGATCTTCTCCAGAGCTTTATCGAACAGACTAAAGGACGTTCTGGGAAGTGTGGTCCATAAAGACCAGAGTTATTGTGTTCCAGACCGGACAGTCATGGATAATGTTTTTCTTATCAGAGATGTTATTGATGTGTGTAAAATCTATAATATAAATGTTGGCATTGTGTCACTGGATTTAGAGAAGGCATTTGACAGGGTTGATCACTCGTATTTGTTTTCTGCACTGAGGTCTTTTGGTTTTCCCTCTCCTCTCCTCTCCCCTCTTCTCCTCACCTCTCTTCTCCTCTCCTCTCCTCACCTCACCTCACCTCTCCTCTCCTCTCCCCTCCTCTCCTCTCCTCTCCTCTCCTCTCCTCTCCTCACCTCTCCTCCCCTCACCTCTCCCCTCCCCTCCTCACCTCCCCTCTCCTCACCTCTCCTCTCCTCACCTCTCCTCTCCTCTCCCCTCCTCTCCTCTCCTCTCCTCTCCTCTCCTCTCCTCACCTCTCCTCCCCTCACCTCTCCCCTCCCCTCCTCACCTCCCCTCTCCTCTCCTCTCCTCTCCTCACCTCTCCTCACCTGTCCTCTCCTCTCCTCACCTCTCCTCCAAGTCTTGCATCTCCTGGTCTACAGTTTCCAGCATAGACTTAAAGAGCAGTGCTCACAAAGACCAGTTGGATGCTTCCCTTTCATATGTAATGAGCTGCTTAGGCTGCTGTGTTTTATTCATCCTCATTCTTGATTAAAAAAAATAATAAAATAAAAAAGGCTTATTCTCTCCTGTTTCCACCCATTTCCCTATACTGACTATTTCATTTGAATTGTACTGTGTATGTCTACCCCTATTCTCCTGGTTTCAATGCTGTTGCCATATTTTATTTTTAATTCCCTTACCCCCCGAGTTTGATAGTATGATACTGACATCCATATTTCCTGTCCTGTATGCTTTGCTTTTTTGGCCTGTTTGTCCACTTTTAATTTCCTCTAATAGCTCTACTGTATGTACCTGAACCTATTTGAATATGACCTCTGTGTCCTGTTCTTTGTTCTTGTGTGACTTGAAATTATTTTACACTACAAATCCGGACGTGTAAAGGACATAAACTGGATCCAAGGCTACAGAGAACCACATAATCACTGTGGGTAAGAACTTTGTTTGGCTTATATTTAATCCATTCAAGGGTTGTGAAAACTCCTGTACTGTCTGTGACTGGGTCTTTTAAACAATCAGTTAAAACGTGGAAAGAATCTGAATAATTGTGTTCTGTATCACGGGCTGCAGATGGTCATGCTGGCTGTTCTGATTATGGATTGACTCCATAGCTAAAAAAATATGCCAATTTTATTTCCACTGTATATAAATCAAACTATTTAAGGCTTATGGACTGCATTCTTTATAAGAAAAGAGAAGCAGGAAATATATATATATATATATATATATATATATATATATATCAAAAAGGGAAATCCTGGTAATTATAAGGTAATGACATAGCCTAGCTCACCTATGACAACAAAGGCTTTAGGAATATAAAGGCAATCAGAACCAATTTTGTTGGTGTTTTTATTTTTTAATCAATACTGTTCTCGTTATTTAGACATGTTTTTTAGTGTGTCTAAAAAATATATTTTCTCATGATTTCGGACAGCCTGACTATTTATAAACATGTCCTTGGATTTTGTTATTGTTGGACAATTTCAATTGTACGGAAGTGCATTGCATTCACGAAAGAGCATTTTTTAACCCCTTATCTTGTAATTTTGAGCTCAGGATCTCGTAATTATGAGATCTTTTCCCTTAAGCTATGATCTCCGTAGGCTACTCCTCATTGCCTTATTATGAGCTTTTTCTTGTAATTACGATATCCTGATCTCATAAGTTTGAGATGAAGGGTCAAATATTTATTTTATTTGGTGAATGCAATGTGCCTACCTTAGTTGGTGGTTCAGTGTTTGATGCAAATGGCTAGTCTGTCTGAATTGTAGGGCCTATATCTTTCATTCAATGCTCAGAACTCATTACTTGAGTAAAGGTAGCCTAGTAACTTCACATTCTGTCACCATTCAGTATTAAAAATGTAAAAAAAAAAAATCAGTTTCACCTGCAGGGAGCAGTGTCACTCTCGTTTTCTGATTCCGACCCCGACTTTCCAGAAATACTTCCGATTCTCGCGAGACTTTCCAACGAGAAATACTTCCGATTCCGTATTTTTTTCTTCCTTTACGTTACGTTATTGTGACATTGAATGCCAGCTGATGGAAACACCTGCTTAGCGAAACTTTTCAGTTAAACGTGTCAGCGAAACAACTTGGATCATTTATGACATCGAAGTCGAGAGTCTACAGCAAAAGCTTACGGTGAGTTAAATCTTCTAACTCTAGCCGACACCCGGTGTACGTGTCAAATAAGTAAGCTAGCTAACGCAGCTAGCTGAGCTGACCTGGTAGCCACGCAGGCTAGCTGCTAACTCGGCTTGAAAACAGGCATATGTTCAGCAGCTTGAAGAAAATCTGTTTTTGTATTAGTCTACATTTACTGTCTTCAGTATTGAATTAAATCTATAACAGTAGACGATATCAAAAATGTAATAGACCGAGCAAACTGTTAGCTACCTTAGCTAAAAAATACAACATGACCTCCATTTGTTAACTTCAGATATAAATATAATATATATATATCTTTATAGATATAAAGCCCTTTACGTTTTGTCAGGGCTTTTGGATCCGTGGAAAAGATCTTGATTATTTAATCCCAGTAGTTTTATATTTAGTATCTCACATAACTCAAATTCCTGTGTTTTGAAACCAAACTCACCTTTAATTGGTTTTATTTCACTTTCCCTCTCTTACTTATATGAGAGACAAAAAACGACTTAAGTATAAATAAATTAATTAATCATTAATAATAATGATCTGGACACAGAAATAAATAAATGTGTAAATGTAAAAATACAGAAATAAATGAATAACTCAATTAATGTGGAAATGTATGCATTTATACATATATAACTGTAGAAATACGCTAATAAATGAATAAATACATGTAAAAATATATAAATAGCCTTTTTCATTAACAAAGTGTATTTATTATTTATTCAATGATGTATTGTTTTCAGCATTTATATATTTATTGATGCATTTATTTATACATTATTGTATGCATGTCTCCCAACTATTTATACTTTAGTAATTTTTCGTCCCTCATATACTTATACATTACATGATTTCACATATTTTTGTTATTAACCAAAGCACTTGTGTAATTCTGCATACTGAAACATCACCGCTCAGTGTGTGATGTTTCAGAATGACAGTAATAAGATGTTATAGTGTTATTCTCAGAGGTTATCTTCTGCCTCCTTATAAATAGCAGCACGGAGAAGTGAGAGTGAGCGCTGCTGCACTCCTGGTTATAAAAACGTACACATTTAAGAAGTTCAGTGCACTGCTGGGTGCTTTTTTTTACGAGGTGATCTTTGAAATTCAAAGAAAGTGTTGCGTTGTTCTGGTTACTGTGCACCTGACTATGAAAAACCCTGACATAAACAAACATTCAATGTTTTGTATGGAGTTCGACACAGACAGTCACGTTTACTCTGGGTTAATATTAAACCGAGTTATCAGCGGTATTTACTGACGTCTGTCATTTCCGAGGTTTTATCTCATAGATAAAACAAAATGATCTATTATACAACGCATATATATATATATATATATATATATATATATGTATATATATATATATATATACTATAGCAGCACAGCTACAGCAGCAGATGACGGTTTTTCGCGGCCCCCTCCGCAGCACTCCCCTCCCCAGCCTTTGTGTGTACGTGCGGACCCAAAGGCAGTGATGGCGGATAGTCAGAGAGCAGCTTCCTCATTCCTCTGAGCTCCGAGGTGACAGAAAGAAACGCAAACGAAAGAAAAACTTTTTTTTTGCGGTTTATTTCTGTATTTTCACTATCAACGTGCAGAACTAGAACTGGAGGAGCAGCCGGCTTGTTGATATTTTCTGTCTGCTCGTTGCATCATGAGGTACGAGAAATGACTATAACAATGTGTAGTTTCACTTCACAATGTAATATCGCTTTTGATTGTTTTAGATACAGATATAGACTCGCACTTGTCAAATTTAAGGTCTGAAGTTCTTACATTTAAAGCGAGAACTAAATGGTATTCACTGGGCACTGGTGAGATATGGTAGCCTACTCAAAGGTAAAAACACTATTTACATACTGCACAAATAATCCTTTGAAAGTTAAAATGATGCATTTAAATCAATTTAAAGTATAGATGAATGAAATGTCCTGTTATAACCAAAAAGTGTTATATCTTGTATATTATTACGGATTAATTATTGTTTACTTAGTACCTAACTTGTTAACAATGTAAGGAAGTTAAACATGAAGGTCTTCAAGATTATCTCAATTTGAAGAAACTGGTAGATTAATATAGCAGTAATTAAAAGTAAAATTAAATAATCTAGGCTATTTTTCAGTAATGTTTACTTTAAAGTGAAAGTCACTGCTGGTGAGCAGGAGAGCAGTTTTTCCAATCATTTATTTTGATTCAGGATAATCTATCAAACACCTTGTCCTAAAATAATCATTGACTTTTTTCCATGCTAGATATCTCACATATCCATTATCACCAAGTCAAGTGGATGAAGTTAATAAGGAGGCATTTAACACTTGATTAACAGTGACTTAAGTTTGTTTATTTTTGTTTTAAGTAACAAAACTTAATTTATAAGTAGCGCATGGAGAGAGAAGCTTAGAGCTCAATATGCTTATTTGGAACTTTCAAAAGCACATCTAATTCGTATTGTTACATTATTACAGACATTATATGATAGTATAATATTTATTACACAAAGGCCTTTCAGGGATTTAGTCCAAAATCTCTTGACGTTTGGAATGTTGTGTGGTTTGATTTCTGACTTTTTCCTGCTCAATTTGTGCGTAGAAACAGTTTCTCCAGAATATTGACTTTTTCTAAAGTGCAGCTGAAAAATCCTCTGCTTAGTCGGTTCAAAGAAGACAAACATGAATCCTCAGGATGCTGTCAAACTTTGACCCCTTTGACGCTCTGAAGTGAGCTTTGACACTGGTGGGTTAAAGAGTGTCAGCAGTAAAACCATGTTGAAATTTTCCCTTGTTCTGTTTGAGCTGTAAACCTTCAAGTCACATGGTCCAATGTCAGCTGTTATTTAAGAGAGCAGAGTTTGGCTGTGTACAACTGATACTACAGGACACCCCACCCTTATTCACCACTAGCAAAACAAGTTCATTGGGTACATCTTGCCATTTCCTTGACAGCAGAAAGATGTTACAGTGACATTTACTTAATCTTGTGATAGGCTAGAATACATTTCAAAATACAAGATCACCTTCACAATGAAGTCCTGCAATCAGTCTTAAAAGTACCATGCTGATTTTTTAAGTACCTCAAGTAGGTCTGTTGGCCGCCATGTCTTCAAGGACAACCCTTCCCAACCCCAACCTTCCCTGACCCCCTACTCCAGTGTCCTGAAATACTCGCACACTGAGTGTATTTTTAGATTTTTTGAGGACTGTGTCTGTCTGACACTAGATTAATGGTCAGACTTGTTTCATCCCAGTGGATCCTGTTGAGCCAGCAGCCTGCTGACCGACCTCAGAGCACAATACAGCTGTTCATAAACACCATGGATCTCAGCTGAGGCTTTCACCACAACACGACAGCACGAATAAACTGCTGATCTACCCTCAGCTGAGTCAAACACAGAACACAACCTGCAGTAAAAAGCTCACCTGTTTTAAAGAGTGACTCACCTGTGGCCTCAGTCTCCCTTATTTAGTTCTTAACCTGACCAGCTTATGAACAGAAACGGTTCATGTTGTAAATATAGATTATAAAGACTCTTTGTGTTTTTAGGTAGTATACTACGCCAACAGTCAGAGGTTATACTCTACATTTTACAAACTTAAAACGATATGTAAAAAATATAATATTTCCGGAGTAAAATATCTGTCTTAACTTTTTATAATCTCTGTTACATACCTACAAAAATAGCCCGTTGTTTCTGAATACGATGATAGAAAATAGGGCTGGGAATCTTTGGGTGTCACACAATTTGATTTTGATTTTGATTCTTGGGTCACGATTCTATTCAGAATCTATTTTCGATTCAAAACGATTCTGGATCCATGGATTCAAAGTCCATTTTTGAAGTAAATACTTCTGGATCTACTCCAGTCATCAGTGAGACTGGCTGAATTTCTTGTTGCTCTTTTTGGCATTCTTTTTACCTGCTCTTTTGTAATGTTAACAGACAAAGAGTAAGGTATTTTACCTGCTTCTTGTAAAGTGTCTCGAGATAACACTTGTTATGAGTTGACGCTATACAAATAAAAGTTGATTGATTGATTCTACTGAGTTTAAGAGCTAGCATTAACACTTAGCAGGGAGTGACTGATAAGCCAAAAAAAATAAAATTGTTTTCTGGAAGTTATGAATCTATTTAAAATCTCAGAAGATAAGAATCTCGACTTTTACATGAATCGTTTTTTTTCCTCGAACTGTAATAGAAAGTCCCTGTTGGGTTTGAAAGTAAGCTACAAGAAAACAAAGTATGGAAACCTGGTTGTAGAAAGTGATGATGAAAAGCAGAAGTGGAGGATGACGAACATGTTTAGTCTTGGTCCAGAAAACTGAAGTGAGAGTTTGTTGAGAAATCATAACTAGTAGAGAAGTCAGGGAGAGGGGAAAGTTTTTTTTTTTTTTTTTTTAGTAGTATTTCGTTATAAGCTGCAAGGTGAAGATTAGGTAAATTCTCAATTCCCAGAATTATTGTTAAATTTATGAATGAGGTTCTATGAAATACAGCACCTTCTGATAACTGTTGAGTGATGTCTAATGCGAAGCTGACACATTTTATCTAAACTTTATCTTGACACTTTGTCGTTCCTGTTTTTCTATCCAGGATGCCGGCAACCGAGGCAGCAGTGAGCGGGCTGAAGCAGTGCCGGCAGGCCCAGGATCAGCTGGAGGATGCCATCAAGGGGGTGATGAAGGCCGAGCAGCAGCTGAGGGAGAGCACCAGAGAGGTCAGGACCTTCTTCTTCCTCCTCCTTAAACATCCTCTATCTGTATTTAGGTCTCTTTTCAAATAAGAGAACAACACTTATCTGTTAGATTATCGATCATCTGTCCCTCGTGGTACAGTAAGATTTTTTGCTTTTGATGGTAACTCGTACTTTGCTTGAGCACGTTGCTGCTGGTACACCAGAAACCAACCGCTAACATTCAGAGCTATCTTCATAACAAAAGCCCATTTTCCATCATGAGTCTGCAACAGCCCGTAATGAACCTCCACTGCCACTACATCTTCGAACTTTTATTTGCAGTGGCATAATATTGGTGTCCCAGTGTACGATTTCACATTGTGTTAGGGAGTGAAAGGCACGACCTGTGAACGCTGAGGTTGCGACACTCTCACACATGTAGCACAGTTCTGTTCTTCCCTCTCTGCCATCTTCAACAAGCATTACAAAGGGGCTAAACACTCAGTATGTTGATATCCACTGAATGATAAAGTATGATGAATATTATTTCAGTTGTGTACTTGTCAGTGGTTTATTGAGGAGCTCACTGAGTCAGAAAGTGGTTACTGACCCACACAGCACAAATGGCTGGTAGTCATTTTCTTCTGCTTTGCAGCTCTGGTGTTGAAGAGGAAAATAAAAGTTAAAGTATAAAAAAAGCTGCGGTAAAGTCAGTCATTAACTGGAGACAACGTGCAGCAGAAACATGTTAGCTGTAGCGGTCGGAGGCCAGGATCGTCAGGCCACTCTGAAGGGGCCATCAATTAACTGTCAGGCGACACTGTTTGGACAGCAGTTCTGAAGAGTTTTGTTAATATCTTCTGATATTTAAAGGAGGGAAATTGTTTGTTTGTATAACTTTTATTTGTTCAGGGACAAGATTAATGTGAACCACAACTCCACATCTCTGCATTCTCCAAAGCCTTAATTTTGTTAGCCTGTCACAACAAAAGCCCAAGAGACGGTACAGAACAAAGAAACTCAACAAATTAAATGAGAGAAGAGTTTCAAACTAAAAGACCATAGAACACCCCCCACCCTTTCAAAATAAAACAAAACAAGAGATACTAGCTCATACATGACTAAACCTGTTTAAAATGGTGGAAAATGTATAGGCATCCCTGTGAGTAATCAGTTCAGAGTTTTGCATGTAAGGTATTTAACATATTGATCCCCAGCGCTGAAAAGGTTGTTTGTCCAAGTGAGGATTAAAAAAAAAAAACACTAGAATTACTGTTGCTGAGTCCATTACCCGAAGTGGAACCACAACGTCTCAGAGCAGCAAGAAGCCTGATTATGTCGGCATTTATGATTCAGTTAAAGATGAGCAAATTCAATGATGTAAACATGAAAACAGTGTTCGTACTTATAGTGTGTGTTTGTGTGTGACCATTAACATCTAAAAACTTATTGTTTAGTCCAGCACCTGCGGTCACCCTGTAAGCTCGGCTTGCTCAACTACCCACAGACGTTAGGTCACGTTGCGTGCATGCGTGTGTGTGTGTGTGCGTGTGTGTGTGCGTGTGTGTGTATATGTGGTCAAGTCAGCATAATACAGGGTGTTCAGAGAAAAGTGGGTGTGGTGAAGCGAGTATAAGAATGAGTGAAGTGAGAGAGATCATATCATTGATGGACTGAGAGCAGATTCAACAGCTGTGATCTACTGCACACTTCTCCTCCTCTGTAAAGCAGGTAAAGCCATGTGTGTGCGTGTAGTAGGGATGCCGTGATTATAGATTTTACTTTTTCTTTATGTGGGCAATAAACTGTAAAATCAAATGTATTTAAAATATGACAAAGCATTGTGAAAAAGTGATAACAGCTCTGACCTTGATCTCCAGCTAGTTTAAAATAACAACAGTGACAAGTGGTTGAACTTGCACATAGCTGATGAAACCCGGTGCTGGTGTTTACTTCACACAGACGAGAGGAAGAAACGTTTAACGGTCACTGGCTGTAGTGTCCCTCTCTATAGTAAAGCTATGATAAGCACGGCAGGAAGCTGGTGTACCAGGTGTAAGGAAAACGGAAAACACCCGGAGCGGAGCCTCTACAATGAACTAATTGTGACGCTTTAAGCCAAGTATGTAGCAGGTCACAGTTTTCAGGCCTGATTTCAGACTGATGTCATAGTGCGTATGAATGGTCAGCTGCTGCATCATCCAAATTGCATAATGAGACTAATACTAGAGCTCACACATATTTTCCAAGTTTCCAAAATCAGCGGCCATTGCCAGACCACCACAGATTTGTTCCTCTCCAGGGTCTCTTACCGGCCCCTCTCCCTTCCTGTCTTCCTCCCAGGTTCGTGCCGAGCTGCAGAGCTGTGTGAGCCGCCAGCAGGAGGCACTACGCAGCAGGGAGGTGTGGCTTCTTGGGCAGATTGAGCTGCTCGAACAACTCAAGACTGAAACTCTGCAGCAGCAGCTGTACCAGCTGCACTGGGTAAGTGCTTGCACCTACTTGTTGTACTGGTCTTAGCTGTAACTCGTTGAAACATCAAACTGTTTCCTCCATAACAGAGGATAACTGTCTGGTCTGATCCATAACACAGACTGTAATTAACATCAGGAAATCAAACAATGAGTGTGGCCAGTCGGTGACTTTTACAGAAACAGAAACAACATATTAAACTCAGTTTACTGTGTTTCAGCTCCGGGGTCAGTTTGATGTTATTGTCCATCAGCTGCAGAACTCCAACAGCAGCAACGACCTGAGCAACCAGCTGACCAGCTGCATGGAGAGGTAATACACACACACACACACACACACACACACAGACACACAACGCACACACATGCATACACAGACACACGCATACACACACAGGCAGACACACAGACACACAACGCACACACATGCTGTTGTGGATTTTTCTGTTGGTAATGAAAGATCTCAAGTCAAAGTCTTTTGTCTTTGTGTATTTTATTGCATATAATAAAAAGTTATTTTGCAAAAGGGGTAATCAGCTACAAAAGTAACATCAGTCACAAGTGCATCAAAGATTCCCGGGGCAGTCCAGGTTGCAGAGCATATTTATACTTTCACAGGGTGTAGGTATTTTGCATATACATGAGTGATACATCGTCATTGGTTTCAGCTTGCCCTAGTGACTACGCCTTCTGCTAGTTTGTCTGGTGATTTATCTATGCAAGCTTCTTTCTATTAGGCACCTGGTATGGAAAAACACCAACAGAAACTCCTTTGTCAGGAGGGCACTGATCTAAGGTCATGCTGTACCCAGATCTTGAGGAGTGTCCCTGTTGGAGATACAGACCGAGGCCACAAAGGAGTGTTCCTGTTGGAGATACAGACCCAGGCCATACAGAGAAACAGATTCTAATTGCTAAATGACGCACGAACATCCTAATCTTTTAAGGTCAGACGAAGGAAACAGACAGATAGTATTTTTCCACTACAATGCATACACAGACACACGACAGATTTGGTAAATGACTGTTTTTGGTTTGTTCTTGATGACTGTTTCCCAGTCTGGTGTTTATATGTCTGAAGACAAAGGCTGCAGTCTGCAGAGACTCTGTTCTAACGCATTCACCACCTTAACTTAAAGCAGCAGCAGGAGGAAGCTCAGGGTTTGATACAAGCCTCTGAGAAGAAAGTAGACATAGCAGCCATGTCATTTCACTCGTAATTTTTTAGTACAACTACTAGGCTCTCGTGATGGATCAGCTGATATTTATTTTTGGCCATATTTACTTTCCAGACTCTTTGAATTCACTCACAGCACTATCTGCAATTGTTTTATTTGCATAGCAGGGCCAGGGGCTTTGTGGAATAGGGTTGAAGAAAACTCTAGTGTATTTTATCTAAAACCATGTGAAGGCTATCAAGAAGATCTGTTTTTTTTTGTTCTATCAAACTAATGATGGAGATCATACACTGAAACGCAACCCAACACATCACCGACAATAGGGCTGGATACTAATAAAAGTGAAAAAAATGATAGAGTTTGTAATTTAGTTGAGGAAGGTGGTAAGGATGATGACGAGTATGAGAGTGATGGTGAGGCTTCTGATGATGAAAATAACTGTGAATTATTATCCAAGTGATGAAACTGTTGCTGTAACTGCTCTGTGTGCTTATTTTCTCCCCCTGTGTTTGTAGGTTGTCTGCTCTCAGTCTGACACCTGAGGAAACGCCTGAGCTGAGTTTCCAGGCCGACACTCGCTCTCTGAGACAGGCCATCACCTCATTTGGGAGTATCACAGCTCAGGTAAAACGCAGTCACACTCACTCATACAAACGCAAACACACAGACACACACCCAGTTAGTGGATGCTAATCGGTTGTTTACTGTCCATCCTGTTCTGAAGCCTGTGGAAGGTGCATCTTCTCAAAGCTCTTCCCACAACAGACCTGAGGTGCAGAGTTGTCCAGTCGCTGCAAAGAAACAGGTAAGCCACCTACTGCATATGGACAGATAGAGGAAAACACAGATATAAATGTATTGATTATTGTGATGGAGCAGACTGTATCTCTGCAGAAGATGGACATCACAGCTCTGGGTGAATGGCTGCTGGGAACTCAACCAGCTAGCAAGTCTCCGATTGGTTACCAGTCAAGCAAGAACCCTGAGGATTGGCTTGTGGCACCTAGAGAGAGCAAGGTGAGAGAGACAACCAACCAAATCTCTTTTATTATTATGCAAATCACTCTGTAGTGTATCATGGATTCAGACTTATTCTGTCAGCTTGTGGTGCCAAATAGAAGGAGAAATGTTAGAAATCAATATAAAACAGCAAAGCCGCAAATAC
The DNA here is from genome assembly GCF_963584025.1 of Labrus mixtus. Lineage (NCBI taxonomy): Eukaryota > Metazoa > Chordata > Actinopteri > Labriformes > Labridae > Labrus > Labrus mixtus. The sequence continues at coordinate 30,114,024 of NC_083617.1, forward strand.
TCTTACTCCTTTGTCAAAGTACAACTACTACAAGGCTTTAGTACTTCAGTTCATCTCTGTTATTGGAAAGTAAAAAGCATTGTCCAGAAGTGGCCTTAGAAATTGCAAACTTCTACAAATGACGTCTTTAACAGCTCTCATAGTTTTTTCATTTGGGTTTTTTGTGTTGTTTTTTTTCTCCAGACTTCATGTCCTGTCCTGGCTTCGATTGATTTCCTGCAGGCCTGGGGTCAGCTTAGAGACCTGGAAGCATGGCTTCTCCAGGACCAGCAGACCCCCGTCAGCAGGGAGAGGACAATCAGCAGCTGCAGCTCGTCCTTCTCCATTGAGAAGATTGATGAATCAGAATTCAACACCTCTCCTGAAGAGGAGGAGGAGGAGGAGGAGGATGAGATAAGCGACTGGCTCATCACACCCTCTCCTGTTGCCATGGATACAATGTCAGATGCAGAGCGGTGGCAGAGAGTGTTGAAGCCGTTTGAGGACAAGTGGTCCTCCAGTGAGTGGCTGGTGGAGCCAAGCCCCCCCAATGCAGACTGCTCCTCCTGCTGCCAGACCAGCAAAGCCGTGGAGATCGAGAACCTGGGCCTGCTCAAGTGCCTGAAGACCCCGCCCACCTCCAGCCCTGCCTCCCCGACCACTACAGCACCATCAGCAACCGTGGATGCATGGCTGCAGCAGGTGGTGCCATTGCAGCAGACCTGCAAGGCTAACGAGGTTTGTTCTACCTACTCTGCCTGTGTCTGTGATGAGAACTGTGCGAAAGAACCTCTGAGCCTTTGGCTGCTGAGACAGGATGGACGGGACAAGAATGGAGTCTCTGTAACCAAGAATGCCTCGCCCACCACCAAGAATGCCCCACCTACCACAGTCAAGAACATCCAATCTAACCATAACCTGATGGAGAAGGAACAAAAGGTAACAATTCCATAATGTTAGATGTTGATTTTTTTTATTTTGTTTAGTCTGAAACTCTAGAGAGTCCATTAACATTAAACCACCAGTGGGACGGTCAGTCCATTAAGTGTCTGATAATTCAATTATTTTGCTCTATTTCTCCTTAGGTTCAAGCCATCCTGGAGGCTTGGCTCCACCCCACCAACACTTCTTCCACCTGCAAGATTCCACTGAAAACTTTAACAACCTCCCTCTCAGGTTGGGTGGTTCCTGAGGAGGAGAAGGCCAGCAGGGAGGAGCACAGCTCCCAGTTCAAGCCCGCCTCCTCTTTTTCTCTGTTCCAGCAGCCTCTGGATCCAGGTCTCTGGGTTCTTCCAGGACAGTCTGCCAAGGGGTCAGAAGGTCAGCCCCACCCTACAGAAGAGGAAGACAAATGGCTTTTGAAGAAGAGGAGTCAGGCTCAGGTAACAGCACCACTGAGACCAGTTCAGATCAGCAGAAACCATCATAGATCAGAGTTGAGATAAGACAATCAGTCATGCAGAAACACTCAACGTGTTTCTTCTTGTTGGTTATTAGTGCTGTCATGTTGACTAGGTGTTTCTGGTTTACAGGAGCGCCTGGCACTTCCCACAGTCTGTGACCTGTTCTCGTGTATGAAAGTGGGTGGAGACAAAGAAAAGTGGCTGCACAAAGCTGCTGAACAGGTGAGCCTGGGGGCATGCTGGGGGCAGATTCAGAGCAGAACCTGAGTGAACATCACACAGCAACAACCGTCTGTGTTCATGTTTACGTCGGGGTGAAGTGTCTTGTTTAAAGTCACTGTTGAATGTCAGCAGCAACTCATCCCTTTTGTGTGTACTATAACAGAGGTCTGTGTTGTGTTCAATGTCCTCTCTGAAACAAGGAAGGCTGTAACAAAAATGTGTCTTTTACTTGGAAGTTTTAGAAACCAATTCTCCTGTGCATGAATGAAAGACAGACGCTCATCAGCTGATCACTTTATTTTCTTTCCCCCTCCAGATGTGATGATGGCAACGATGATCATAGATGTTTCTTCTCTTCTCCTCTGGGAGAATCTATCGCTGATCTGCGCACACGATTGCAAACAATCTAACCAACGCCGCCACTTTCTTCCTGTGACATCACCACACTGAGCCTCTACCCGCCATTCTCTTCCAGTCAGGAACAAGAACCCATCCAACAGTTCACTACCTGGACTTTCATTCTTTGGGTTGAAATCAAGAATTTCTACCCAAAGCTTGAGCCTTTCAGCCGTGCCTCTCAGTCTTCACAAGAGGAATGAGCTGACTCAGCTGTTACTATGACAACAGAGATGTAGTAGGTTACAGCTCTAAGGGAGAACTCCAAATTGCTCATCAAACAGAATTAATTTGATCCTTTTTTATTCACAATATGTTAGTTGATGAGATGATGGACCATCTGCTCGTCTTTGTTTTTCATTTCTATCTGATTGACACAAATGGCTGCTGATCTGCTTTAAAGGAGAAACTTCTCCTGGAACTAATTTCATCAGCTGATCCTCACAAGGAAGAGGAGGCCGAGTCCTAGGCGGCAGGGTAAAGTGGATGCATGGGACTAAACATTATGGAGGGTGGAGGTAAATGTAGATCTAAAGTAGTTTATTTGAATGCAGTATATTTTATCAAACATTTGACTTATTTTACTTTTTAACAGAATCTCCACCTTTTATGGTGGAATGCTCATTTTCTTCTTCTGTGAAGCTGTTCATCTACACAGATCTATTTCCTGTCCAGACTGCAGGCTGTTACCTGAGTGGTGATTTTTTTACTGCAAAGGTCTAGTCTGTCAGGTCATCTTACCACTTGTGTTAGGGTTTCCACATGCTCAGTAGTGTTTATTCACTTTTATTTTGTAAAATCACACGCTTTGAAATCTGTTTTAATCTATATGCGAGTTTTACGCTATATATGTTTAATTATTTCAGATCAAAATGCTTATTTGTTCCCTGGGTGTAGCTTTGCAGGCATTCTTTAATGCAATGCTTTTGATTGGTGAAGCTAGCTACATGTTACTAACCACCTGGGAGACTGAGATAAGGGCAGATAAAAACAAAATCCTTAAATCTCCAGAAACACAAAAGGGCAGGGTGTTTCCCAGAATGCCTCGGACAGAGGCAACCTGCAGTCTGTCTGAAGGTCACATGATTCTGCAGTCTGCAGTGATTGGTGCATTATTTTAAGCTCTGGTTTAATGTTGGTGTGTATGGGTTTGTTCGCTCATGAAGAGCTATGATGTCTTCAGTCTTCTCTTCCTGCTGTGTTTCTCTGCTGAATAAAACCTAATGACATCATCACTGTTGTTCCTTAAGTGAATACTTGAGCTTTTCTCAGTTCTCTGAATGAGCTGATTTGGATTGAATATCTATGCTAGGGCTGGGAAATATATTGAGTTTTTAAGATATATCGATATATTTTCAAACAAGATATAGGGTAAAACAATATCGTTAATATGGATATAGTTTAAGTTGCATTAAAATAACATTATAGAGGTGCCAGGTCACCTTTTTCTCATCTCACTGATGACTGACTGTCTGTCCCTCTTAACCCTGCTCCTCCTCTCTCTCTCTTTTATTGTATTTAAAGAACATTTTTATTTTATAATAAATTCACAAACAGGTAGTTTATTTTCCATGTGTTTTCACTGTTAATAAAATATATATCGAGTATCGCCATTCAGCTAAACAATATCAAGATATGAGTTTTGGTCCATATTTCCCAGCCATAATCTGTGCCTGAACTGGATTTAGATTTAGGTTACAATCTTGTGTTTCAGTGAACTCATCACCAGAATTACTTAAAACCTTCAATTCCCAAAAAAGTAACTTTTGAACACAAAGGTTCCTGAAAAAGAGCCAATAGACCTCCAAAATGTGGACCAGTATGATCAGCAACATGATCGGTAAAGGACAGGCACTCTAAATACTGCCCTTTAATGTGTTAATGGCATGCTTGAATCAAAGAATGATTTATTTAAACTTGTTATCTGGATGAACGTCCACACTGGTTGGCCTCCTGGGTTAACTGCTGCTTGTGATCTGTAGTCTAGTTTGGCAATGAGGTACACATAAGGTTTGTTTTATTTTGGGAAGCTGAAACACTCGGCTCCTCTTTTGACTGAGTTGATAAAGCCGTCAAAAGCAGCAGGTGGCATGTGCTGTCATTCTACTTATTAACTACACATTACTGGCTCAGTGTCCCACTGCAGGAGGTGAAGTAGAAACTGGACCATGGATGTTAAAATCATCTACTTTGCAATGTTTATGGAGAAACCAGAGAAATGAAAATGAAGCTATATTGGATTCATAATAACAATTATAAACCTAAGTATTATTGGGTCTAAGGCTAAAAGGTGATTCATGAAAAAAAAACTAATGGCAATCTCAAGTTCAGTATTTCCCTCACATAACCGTGTTATCGGTTCAATTAAAATGTGTTTCAACAATGATTGATAGAAGAGGAAGATGCCATCAAGTATACCAGTTTATTTACAAAAAAGGGGGTTAATGAGCTCAACCATTTTTACTAGAGCTGTCAAACAATGAAAATGTTTCATCCTGATTAATCGCAAAATTTCAATAGTTATTTGTGATTAATCACATTCTTAATCCACAAAAATTCAAAGTAAGAATTGTTCGGCTTTTATTTTTATTATTATTTTTGTACTATGAATTAAAACATTCAAAGGTGCTGTTTTCCATCACTGTGACTCCAGGGAGACGGTGTGCCTATCGGGATGAAATAACATGCTCAGCCGCTGTGTTTCCATGTACAAAGACTATGTAGAATTTTCATGCAAACACAAATTAACGTTCATTAGGTCCATTTCTTCTACTACTGCATAGACTGAGCCATGTGTCTGTGCTGATAAACTTCATGTGTACTTCAGCTGAAGAGTTCACACCCTCCATAAGGAGCATGCTGATACAGAGCTTTGACATCACTGAAGATGTTACTGCCTCCGCTTGTCAACCTGCAGAGGAAACTACTGAAGTACTGTGTTTGTTTAAATCTATACAGACCTTTTATTTTGAACAAGGAACAGTTACAGTAAGTCTGAGGGTCAAAGATCTTTAACTCAGACGGATGCTCCACATGTGTGGTAATGAGATCCAGAAATTGACAAGAAGAGTGTAAAGATGTCACTGTTCACAGGTTTTACATAAGTCCAGTCCAGAATCGTGTCCTATCCCGGTCTCACATCCAATAGAAGTCCTGAGAAAGAGGAAACCAACCCAAGTCACTTCCCAAATCTGAAAGTCAAGAGCAAGGCGAGGGTCAATTAGATCAAATCCTCAATCCTCAAGACTGACAAAGGGGTGTAATTGTAAAAAACAAAAAATGAATGGATCATCTCACAGTGAATGTTAGGAGAACAGGTTGGAAAAATGATTGATGAAAAGAATTGAGTTCAGAGAATCTGAAGAACTCTCTTTCTGCAGGGGACAAAGTCCAACAACTTAATTGGATGGCTGTAACTTTGTGACATCTTCAAAAACCATTGCCTGTGAACATAATCCATTGTGCATCCACAAATTCGATGGAAACTCTTCCATCTAAAGAGGCAACCGAATATAAACCAGGCCCAGAAGTGCTTCCAGCTTCTCTGGGTCAGGGCTCATTTCAAATGGACTGAGTCGAGGTGGAAAACTGCCCTGAGGTCTGACAGGAATCAACATTTGAATTTCTGTTAGCAAATAATGCCCGTTGGAAATAAGATCTGGCTTGTCATCAGCACACAGTTAAAAAGTCAGCATCCATGATATTATGGGGGTACGATATGTGTGTGCGGCTGTGGCTCAGAGTCAGTCGTCTCAACCAGAAGGTTCGAACTCCAGCTCCTGCAGCCACATGTCCGATGTGTCCTTGGGCAAGACACTTAACCTAAAGTTGCTCCCGCTGCTTCATCAGCGGTGTGTGAATGTGTGTGAATGGGATTAGTTACCTCTGATGGTCACTTTAATGAACAACCTCTGCCATCAGTGTGTTAATGTGTGACCTGCGGTCTAAAAGCCCTTTGAGTAGTCGAAAGACTAGAAAAGAAATATACAAGCTCAAGACCATCAATCTACGCTCATGTGAAGGCATCATTGATGATGAACCATTGAAGGGTCATATGGTGACAAATCATCAATTTCCCTTTAGGGATAGCCTTAATTATTCCAGAAAGACAATGATAAACCACATTCTACATTCTTGTCCCAACCGTTTGGAAACAGGGTATATTGATAACTGTTTTGAAATGACTGAAGATCAATAATGTTTTTGATTTTTCAATCACATGTCAACATGTACTCACCTCTTCTGCTAAGCTCTGTGCCCTTTGACCCCCCCCCCCCCCCCCCCCCCCCCAACACACACACACACACACACACACCTCTTTTTTTAAAGGTTTATATGGATTCAGTTCTGTCAGATGTCTAAAGATAGAAACTACATGATGGGGGGTGGGGGGGCTTGTGATAATAACACATTGAATGATAATATACTGCTGAAAATGATAAAGAAGGATGTGGATAGTTCCCATACATTAAGAGGACATAATTTTTTGTTTTAATACTTTCATGTGATAGTTTTGAAAAATAAAAAACATACATTTTCATATGGTTAGTATAGAAGATGCACTTCAATATTTAGTCATTTTTTCTACACAGATGTATATTTCTGGTAGCTCATCCTGCGACAGAAAAGAATCAGAAAGATTTAAAAAATAAATAAAATAACAACAATAAAATGAAAGGTGATGAAAAGCAACCGAGCAGACTGACTTAACAAACAAAAAACAATAATAGTAGAGATAGGAATAAAAAAAAAGAGAAATAAATAGTGGGCCTTGGTTTGTTCTACTCTAAAAGTGTTTATTTATTGTTGTCTTTGTATTCTTCACCTTCTGCTTATGGCTTGATTTCAATGCTCAAGTACATCTTTGTTGATCTACATTAACCTTAGAGGACAACATAATGAAAACAAGCAGGACAAATATGCACTTTTATAGCTCACTATCATAAACTAAGATATGTATTAGTGTGGTGGCGCCCTCTGGTGGAAGTACACAGAAAATCAGATTGCACTCTAATATGCATTAATAGTCAATAATTAAGAATAATTCAACCAATCTCAATATAAGTTTAACAATAATACTATTAGTATCTAAGCTATTAGCTATGATATAAAAAATAGGTTGTTCAGTCTTAAAGGACAGAGGGCCCCACTCTTGAGGACAAAGGTCAAACATCTTGTTTCAGCAGATTTTCAATGAACACTACCAAACAATGTCCCTAAACACTTCTTACATATTATAGAAAATAATTAGTGACATAGGCCTATATAGTGAATTTACAGTTTATTAAACTCCATGTCCATATGTATCCAGAGCTTAACCTGTAGCTCAGTCAACATGTGACGTCACTTCCTGCCTACCCACTAGTAAAAGTATAATAATAATAATAATAATTTATCCTTTATTAATCCCGCGAGGGGATATTCAGTATACAAATTAAGTTAACCATAGTAAAAGCTAGAAAGTAGGTCCTATTCCAATGGAGCTGCTTTTCCAGTCTGCTCTCACCAAACCCAAGCTCCAGATTCACTTCAGAAATCTAAAAAACATCAACCCGGACTCACTAACACTAGACCTTCTACATCTCTCCTCTGCTAACTTCTCATCAACCAGTGAAGCAGTGGAATTTTACAACAAATCCCTAAACAGTCTCCTGGATCTCCACGCCCCTCTCAAAACCAGTACAGCCACGTTCCCACACTCAGCCCCATGGTACACCTCCGAGCTGCGGAAAATGAAAGCGACTGGTCGTGTCCTTGAACGGCGTCTCAAGGTCTCAGGACTCACTGTGCACAGGCTAGCATATCGGGAACACCAAAAAGCCTACTCAAAGTCCCTCAGAAATGCCCGGTCACAGTTCTACTCAAATATCATAAATAATATCCCCGGCAACTCAAAGCAACTTTTCTCCACCATAAACCATCTCCTAAATCCACCAACCCCCTTCCTCTCAGACCCCACAGAGGAGCGGTGCAACGATTTCATGGACTTTTTCAGAACAAAAGTTAACACCATCCGCTCTCTCCTCTTCAGCTCCGCCTCTCCACCTGTCCCGACTGCCGACCCACAGCCGGGGACCACCCAGCCTCTCTGCTGCCTCTCTGCAATTACGCAGCGAGAGACTGAGGAGATCATCAAAAAAATGAAACCTTCCACTTGCAATCTGGATCCCTTTCCCACAGCCCTGGTCAAATCAAACATCTCTGCCATAAGTCCCCTCATCACCAAAGTAAATCACTCCCTACAGACCGGCCATGTTCCATCTGCCTTAAAAACTGCTGTCATATCACCACTTCTCAAAAAACCCACCCTAGATCCAGATGTCTTTGCCAACTACAGGCCCATCTCCAACCTTCCGTTCATCTCCAAAGTGCTGGAAAAAGCAGTTGCAGCTCAACTTCACGACCATCTACAACACAACAAACTATTTGAGAAATTTCAGTCTGGTTTCCGCTCTGCCCACAGTACAGAAACAGCTCTGGTCAGGGTCACAAATGACGTGCTGATGGCAGCTGACGCTGGTTCTCCATCTCTCCTTGTTCTCCTCGACCTGACAGCAGCATTTGACACCATCGATCACGCCGTCCTCCTCAACCGCCTTCACTCTGTCATCGGTCTTTCTGACTCAGCCCTAGACTGGTTCTGTTCATACCTCACTGAAAGAACCGAACATGTCTCCCTTGGAGACAAAAAATCCCGGACTCACCTTGTCACCTGCGGCCCCACCCTGTTCAATATCTACATGCTACCCCTTGGCCGCGTCATCAGCCAACATGGAATTTCATTCCATTGTTATGCTGATGACACTCAAATATACCTAAAAACAAATCAAACCCCCTCTGCACCTCTGCCATCATCGACACTGACCACCTGCCTGGAGGAGACAGAGGCGTGGATGAAGAACAACTTTCTCAAGTTAAACAGAAGCTATTCTACTTGGCACCCCACACCAGATCAAGTCATCCCCCATAATCACCATCACCTTTTCTGGCCAATTCATCCACCTCTCTCCAACCGTCACAAATCTCGGCATCAAAATGGACCCTCAACTGAAATTTGAAGCCCACATTAAACACCTGTGCAAAAACTCATTCTACCACCTCAGAAACATTGCCAAACTCCGTCCTACACTCTCCCTCTCAGATGCAGAGAAACTCGTCCACACCTTTGTCTCCTCCAGGCTGGACTACTGCAACGCACTCCTCATCGGGATCCCTAGCAAGAGCCTCCAGAAGCTCCAACATGTCCAGAACAGCGCTGCTAGGGTCCTGATGAGAGTGTGTAAATATGAACACATCACACCCATCCTTCAGACTCTACACTGGCTCCCTATTTCATTCAGGATTCAATACAAAGTCACCCTTCTGCACCCATAGAAATGCCCCCCTCTATCTCAAAGAAGTCCTCACCCCACAATCCTCCACACGAAGTCTCCTCTCTGGAAACACCAACCTCCTCCATCCCCCCAGGACTAAACTCCACACCATGGCTGACCGGGCCTTCTGCTCCTCTGCTCCCAGTCTGTGGAACGCTCTCCCCGAGCAGCTGAGGGCTCCACAGTCTGCTGACGCTTTTAAAAGGGCCCTAAAAACCTTTTTAACAAAGCCTTCTGCTTGTGCTTTTAGTTTCGTTAGTTGCTTAGTTGATTAAATTTGTTTTTATTTCTATTTTTTCTTCCTGTAGCACTTTGAGATTTTTTTGCAAAAATGTAAAGTGCATTACAAATTAAATGTATTGTTATTATTATTATTATTATTATTATTATTAATAATAAATTTGACCTCAAATGTAAGGACTATCCTACTCGTTTATCAGAATTTGTCCTTTTTGATTTCCTCAATGATCATTTAGATTGAAGGAATTATGTTGTTTTTCAATCTCTGGAACTCCCTACCCATAGAAATTAGGCTGGCAAACTCTGTTCCTATTTTTAAATCCTTGCTCAAAATATTTTTTTATAGGAAGGCCTTTTTAAAGATTGATGAGTAATTCATGTCCTGCTTTAATTAATTTAATCAACTTGTATTCATCATTTTATAACTCACCAATGTTTTATCCTGTGTATCTTGTGAAGCACTTTTAATGTACGTTTTATTTAGTTTGATTGAATGCATTCTGTAAAGCACTTTGTAACCTTCTTTGGATAAGTGCTATATAAATAAAGTTATTATTATTATTGTTATTATCATTATTCATTTAACCCTATTCCTCTTCACTAAATGTTCCAGTTAAAAATAAAGAGATTTTGTCACAATCACGACAACACTGTTAGGCCTACATCACTGAGATCAAATTCTGTAACGTATTAATTTTGTTGAAGCCAAAATGAACGAATAGATTGAATCATTTGTTTACTTGAAGTATTAGACATGAATCTGAGTTCCTGAATGATAACTTCATTTGACAGTAGAAAGTGAGTCGAAGCTTTATTCATTAGGCCATACAAAACAACGATTTTGTAGAAACAAATCTCCAATTCTATTCTATCCTGTTCTATTATATTATATTCTATCCTATCCTGTTCTGTTCTATTCTATTCTGTTCTATTCTGTTCTATTCTATTCTATCCTGTTCTATTCTGTTCTATTCTATTCTATTCTATCCTATCCTATTCTGTTCTGTTCTATTCTGTTCTATTCTGTTCTATTCTATCCTGTTCTATTCTGTTCTATTCTATTATATTCTATCCTATCCTATTCTGTTCTGTTCTATTCTGTTCTATTCTATTCTATTCTATCATGTTCTATTCTATCATGTTCTATTCTATCCTGTTCTATTCTATTCTGTTCTATCCTGTTCTATTCTGTTCTATTCTATTCTGTTCTATTCTGTTCTATTCTATCCTGTTCTATTCTATTCTATTCCGTTCTATCCTATCCTGTTCTATTCTATCCTGTTCTATTCTATTCTATTCCGTTCTATCCTATCCTGTTCTATTCTATCCTGTTCTATTCTATTCTATTCTGTTCTATCCTATCCTGTTCTATTCTATTCTATTCTGTTCTATCCTGTTCTATCCTGTTCTATTCTATCCTGTTCTATTCTATTCTATTCTGTTCTATCCTATCCTGTTCTATTCTATTCTGTTCTATCCTATCCTGTTCTATTCTGTTCTATCCTATCCTGTTCTATTCTGTTCTGTTCTATCCTGTTCTATTCTGTTCTGTTCTATTCCAGTATGTGAGATAATCTGTGATATTTCAAAGAAGTTCTATACCAATCGAGAATATTCTTAGTTGAGTTCTAATCGTTTAGCTTGTGCACACATACCGTAACTCCAGTGATGAATGATGGATTGTTCACCAGTAATTCAGCCTACTGTCATAAATACAGAATAAATAAATAAAAACATTTCGTACCCCTTCCATTAGAAACAGGTTATTCTGAAGCTTCACGACACCTCGCGACATCTTAAGGTAAAGTGTGGGTTGTCATTGCGCCGTCCAATCAGATTTTATGCAACGAAAAGGCTGCGCAGCAGATCAACCAATCACATGACGGAGAGGATCTGGACGGTCCGCCGCCTGCCGCATCTGGGCCGCGGTTTGCCTTCCACCCTATGCTTCCACCCTTCCCGGTGACTTGCCGCTCCGTGCCGCTCCGCATCAGGGACGTCGCTGCAGCGGTTGCTAGCCGACAGGCTGCCGCTGCTCTCCGGCTGGGATGTGACTGAGGTGCAGCAGATAGAACCAGAACCGACTCCAGATCTCATCCATCTGTTCCGGATTGAAGCGTAAGTGTTTGCAGTGAACGGAATCTCCGTGACTGGAGCGAGATTAAAACGAGGCTGGTTGAATTGGCGGTCTGTGTGTGTGTGTGTGTGTGTGTGTGTGTGTGTGTGTGTGTGTGTGTGTGTGTGTGTGTGTGTGTGTGTGTGTGTGTGTGTGTGTGTGTGTGTGTGTGCGCGCGCGCGCGAACGCGAGCGTGCGCGTGTATGCGTGTGTGTTAGATGGAAATCGGCTGTGACTCGACATCCACCCAGAGTCAACGCAGGTATCCACCGAGAGTCTCATCGAGACCAATTTCAGGAAATACCGAAATCAAGTCGGAAAGGTTTATCACATAGCGCGCCGCTTCCAGGGAGAATGTCACTCAGTAGAAGGCCCGGATATCTACTGCTTCTCATCCTTGTGATCCTCTTCATCTATACTTTGATTTCTTCACATATTCATCCTCATCCCGTATTGTCTCCTCTGCATCCTAATCATCTTCTCCACCTTCTCTTCATCATCTCCCTGTCATCCTCTGCTCTTCATCCTCTCAGTCTTCTCATGTTCCTGTTTTTCTTTATCCTTTACTCCTCCTCTTCATCTTTTACACCTTCCATTCATATTATATTCCTTTGTGCTCTAAATTTCTTATTTTAATGTTTCCTGTTATTGTTTTATTTTGTTTTTCAATTAACAAGATCCACATGTTTAACAACAAACAGGCCTACTTTACTTTACTGCACATCAATTTAGGATACTGAATTAGGACCTTCTCAGTCAGAACTTTTATGTCTCAAAAATATTCCATGTCAGGGCTCCATTCAAACTTGAAGAAGATCTTTATATTTGGGACTTTTCCAAATGACTCCCCTCCCCTCTTCATGTCATTCACTCATACAATCACATTTTAAAACCTCAGTTTTTACTGGACATTTCTGTATAAATAATGAAGGTAACTACCTTAACGTTAGCCATCCATTGGTTTGTCAACTGCCCCTTTTAACACTCAAGTTGGGCATCTGGCTGCGGCCATGTTGGTTTTCTGGAACCAGAAGAGACCATCTTTGCAAGAGGGTGATGCTGGAGAGAAACGAAGGGTTAGCAAACACCATATTATCAAGTCTTTATGTGATGACATTGACATGCTCACAAGCGAGCTACAACAGAAACCTGCTAATAAATGTTCATTTGTAACAGCACAATTCTAGATTTCACTCACGGAAAAAGTTGATGCAGAGATTTTTTTGGTTGGTCTGTTGGTAGAATACACCTCAGCAATATTATCTGTCGATATCTGCCTATATAGAGAGAAATCCAGATTGTCTTAAAGGCAGCAGCAAAGCTCCTTGTTATCATGAAAGCTATATGCAGTGTTGCTCCCAACCATATATTGAATTATGCAGTTGAGCTTCCATCGTTAAAGCAATGCAATGTAGCTCCGAGCCATATATCCAGTTATGTAGTTTAGCTTCCAGTTATCAATTTACCAATGTAGTGTGGCCCCCAGCAGTTAATAGAGCTTTCTAGTTAGTCTACCAGCCATTAAAAAGATAATGCATTTGGACCCCTGCAATGAATACAACTATACAGTTTAGCTCCCACCAATTAGTAAAGCTTTGCCATCTGGATCTCAGGCACTCTCTCACACTCTGAAGATATACAGACTAGTTTACAGGCATTAACAAACCTATGTAGTTTGGTTCGTCTCCTTGTTTACCATATTCTATATCCTTGTAACATTACCAATATTCTTCAACCTTTGAACCCAGTATTCAAGTTTTTCACATTTCATCTTCTTCAGAAAGTGTATTCTCTAATTCTCATTTGTTATATTGAAATGATGAAAATGTCTCTGCACACCTTAATGTGTGACAGGTGCATCGGCAATGTCTACCCCATGAAGGTCATGCAGTTAGACTGAAACGTTGTATGATCAAATAAATATGTCAGCAAAAAGTGAGGCAGTGTGTGGGAGCCTTTCTGATTGTCTTTAATTTTAAAATGTTTTTTAAAAAAGTTATAACTTTTTATCAAAACATGACAGTGATCAATCAGAAACATGCACATTCTGCTCAGTTTCTGTGTTCCACCTGTGTACTTTATTTTGTTAATATACATTATTAATACTTAATACAATAATATGATTTAAATAAAATAATATATGAAAAAGGAAGACGTATTTATCTTCAGAAATAAATTAGACAGCAAGTTAATCACCATCATCGTTATCATCATCGTCATCACTGTTTTAGCAGGTGGAAACAGTGAAATTCTCACAGAAGTAATGACAGACATAAGACTGACGAGTGAGACATTTTTGAAGCTTTGTGGAATCAGGGAACTCTACAACTGGAACTGCAGCAGTTCTAGTATCTGTAGTGAGAACACAAGTTACTGTAGCTGTTATGGTATTAGTAGTAGCAGTAGTAGATTATTTTGTCATATAACTGATGATATCACTGTATTTAATTGTTCTTCTCAGGAGGATGAATCGATCCTCCCCTATCTTCTCTAATTCAAATAGATTTACTTTGAGCTCACAAAGACTTTTCTCTGACTTTAATGAGATGTACCTGAGACCTCTCTGTGACTCTACTGAGATATAACAGAGGACTTACTGAAACTTTGCTTGTACTTTAATGAAGCTTTAAGTGGGCATCAACCTGAAACTAGACCTAGGTGGAAACTACCCACTTTAGCAATTGTAGGGATAGGCTTGCTTTATTTTTGACCTTATGTCGTAGTATAGGGGGCCCCTTAGGATAGATAGATAGATAGATAGATAGATAGATAGATAGATAGATACTTTATTGATGCAGAGGGAAATTCAAAGCATCCAGTAGCTTGTTTGTAGTGTAGTAGTAGTAGTAGTTTGTAGTGTCACACACCAAAGACAAATGAATACCTGTTTGTTCCTGTATAACAACTTTGCTGTAGTTTGAAAATGATCACTTACACTGATTTAGAAATACAAGAGGCCAAATTTGCTATAAAGAGGCATGTTCTATAAGTGGTTGATTCGAACTCACCATACCATCACAGGCTCTTAGTCCATTAAAAAACTAGAATTTTAGTATTTTTAAGATTCAACATCATAATCTTACTTTTATGGTATCTTATTTTCATAGTTAAAATACATTGACCGTATTTACATAATATTTAACTTTGTGTTTAACATTAAAGCTTATTTTTGGTATGGTTTTCAGCCTTCCTTCATATAACTTAATTTTTTGTTATTTTATTTTATTTTGAAAGACTATCCACCGTTTTTCCGGTCTTCGCCACCATATAATCCTTTCCCACAATGCTTTGTTTCCACGTCCCCAGCTTCCTGTTTATTGTGACCGTCTCCACCGGTGAAATTCTAACGTTTACGCCGCTGTGCCCCCGCCGTAAGCTCGGTGAGTGACCAAATTTCCAAAACATATCCCTGCCAGTTATGGTTAACGTCGTTTATTACAACGTTTTGGCCTTTTATTTTGACAGTTAAGGTTCGGGGACAGTAAATCCCTCCTCTGCTTCCTCATCACTGACACTGAGCCCGGCCGATCCCGGAACTCCGCTCAAAAACTACACTGTTTAAATCCTTCTGCCTTAACGGCGAACACATTAAACATTAAAAACGGGTTCGGACATTTTACGAAACAAATCATCCTTGTTACAATTTCGGCTTCCATATAACCTTTACTAAGATCTTAATTTGAATAAAATATCATCTATTGTAATGGATGCCCTGCCAGCAACCGCCCTCCCCGGGATTTTAAGTGGGAAGTCAACTCGGCTCTAATGTGGACATCTGTCATTTATTTCGATATTCAATAAGGATCAAATGCATCTTGATCTATTTGATGCATAATAGTTTGAAGAGGAAAAGAAGAGTTTGCCGAAACACAAAGGTCTATGTGTTCTCCAGAGGGCTACCGGCGAGTAGGCAGTTATTTGAACGGAGTTCGGCGTGCTAGTCTGGCCGTGAAAAATAAATAATTTAAGCGCCTCAGTGCAGCTATATATTTTTTTGCTGTGGTAGTTCCAAGATGATTTTGTATTTCGAACCTTATTAAGCTTATATAATGGTCATGTAATTTCATGTTGATTGACAGCAGTTCAGAGGTCACCTGTCATTATTAGTTGCCATGACATCACTGAAAACAGACCTTTTAAGGGCGTGTCGACATCACTGTGGATCTATCACTCTTGAATCCGTATATTCGTGGTCCAAACATGTGTTCTCTCATGCAGCTCCTGTAGCTGAAGTCAGGGTACCATCCAAGGGGATTGTGTATTTATGAAAGGGATTTGGGTCTCAAATTGTCCTACTGTAAGGCTATCTTTCCAGTTTCTGAGTTATTAAAAGTACAGTTTCTCTTAAAAGTTTCATTTGACCCCTCAGGGTACCGGTTGAATGAGCAAGCGCCCCATGTTCAGAGGCCACAGACCTCAGTGTATATATATATATATACTGATTGCTGGTTTGATTCCTGGCCTCGGCCATTGGGTGCACATCTACCCCACTCCCTCTTCCCACATTTCTTGTCTATCTTCAGCTGTCACTGACAAATAATAATAATAATAAGAATGCCAATGAAATCTGAATCTGTGAAAAAAACCTTGTATTTGATCAGTTATAAATATTTTTTTTAATCTGCTATGCCATGAGTGTACATTTGGACCAAACAATAAAATCATAAAGTGTTTAATAGTTGCTTTGCATTCATCATTCTTTAAGTATGTGGATGATCTGCTGTGCGAAATTGAAGAATGGATTTGACCTAAAGCAGGTAGAGATGATGATAGAGAGATAAACTGTTCAAAGGGCAGATTTCTGCTTCTGGCATTGTTTTATGTCATTAAAAACAGTTAGAAACCAGCATATTTTATAAATTAAATCTTCCCTCTGTTCAGAATCCTTATATCTCTTTAAGAATATCATCAGGAAAATAATCAGTCAAAGGTTTGTACTTTATATAAACATAACCTCCTATGATGATGGTAGTGCGTGCAGCATCAGATATTCTACTGTTCCTGTTCAGGCATCAACATTTATAGTTTCAGAATCAAATGAAGTAGTTATTTTGAGAACACTGTAAATGGTAAATGAACTTGAGCTTGTAAAGCACTTTTCTAGTTTTCTAACTACTCAGTGCTTTTTACACCGCAGTTCACACCTACACAGTCACACCACATTCACACACTGATGGCAGAGGCTGCTGTGTAAAGTGTCCATCAATATTACCTCATTCATACACATTCACACACAGCTGACACAGCAGTGTGAGCAACTTGGGGTTCAGTGTCTTCAAGGTCACTTTGGCATGGAGCTGGGGATCGAACCCCCCCGATTCTACTGACTCTACCACTGATCCACAGCCGCCTCTGACACAACATGTTTACCCTATTTTCACGTTCCACCCTCTCTTCTTCAAAGTCTTAGTTGTCTTCTTTTTTTGTATTCCTCTTTTTTAAAAATCTTTTTTCCTCTTCTTGTTCTTATTATTCTTACAAGTTCTTTACTTTATTCTTTCTCTTCTATACATCTTCCCCTCCTTCTCTAATCTTTCTGGTTATTCTTCCACTTCTTGTTGTACTTATTTATATTCTTCTTATAAGTCCTCCCCTGTATTTTCTGCGTCTATATCTTAATTTTTCTTGTTCTTCTTTTTTCCTTCCTCTTTTTTTCTAATCGTTGTTCTTTCTCTTGTTTTCTTCTCTTATGTCCTCTTCAGGCCTGTAGCTGCTCCCCTGAATCTCCAGCCCCTCCACCCAGACTTGGTATAGGATGGAGGACTCTGAAACAGAGCTGGTGGTTTCGGAGTCGGACGCCCTGGGTGCAGACTTCATCACTGTGGAGTTGGACACCCAGCCCATTGAGTACGTGGTGAAGTGGGCTGAGGTCGGCTCCAAGTTCACCATCTCCTGTGTGAAGAAGGACTCTGATGATCCATCAGACCTGACTGCTGAACATCTTAAGATTGAGACGGATGAAGCCTTCTTCGCTCCATATGAGGAGGTGTACCCCTGTGAGGTGACAGAGCAGAGTGTGGAGATAAAGACAGACTCAGATGAAGATGAGGAGGACACCGAAGAGGAGCAGGAGGTGCTTGTGGAGGCGGGGAGCAGCCGGCTTGATGGCGAGTTGGACTCGGACCAGGCCGACTTTGAGCCGGATGAGCGACAGTACCGCTGCAGCTACTGTGGGAAGTGTTACAGTCACGCCTCGAGCCTGTACCGCCACCAGCAGACCCACACTGGGAAGAGCACTGGACCAGCGCCCCCTACCAAACGGGCACTAGAGCCGACACACCAGGATTCACGCTACACCTGTCCTCATTGTGGGATGAGCTTCAAAGGAAGCAGGTCTGTATTTACCAGTTTAGAGATATGAGTTAAAACTGAACAACTTCAGTCAGTCAGTGGTTTGTGTTTGTTTGACCAACAACCAAACCCTAAAATATTTCCTTTTATTTATTCAGATGATTATATGATCACATCAAGGGGTTTTCTCTGCCCATGTCATAGTTCTAGTGTTTAGAACAACTGGAACTGTTTATAGAGACTTTCCCAATGCACTTCCAGTTAGGGCTGGATGATTAATGTACAGTGGGGATTGTGATGAACTTACGTCAATAACAAGGATAAACCTGGACATTCTTACTTGATGTGGATAGATCTAACAGCCAATCACCAAGCAGAGACTGTGACAACTGCCACAGAAAGACACTGAATATGGTGAGGAATCTGTTGACAAAAATTCAATCAGTCGACATACATTTACGTAACTGGCAGCTCCACTAGCAGCCCCTCACCGACACCCTGTTTCTATTGAGGAAATATCAAATATCTTCAGTGAAGAGTAAATGCTGGGAGAGGAGAGTTGGGGTTGACATGCTGCAAATTTTCAGGGTAGGACCCGATATTAAATTTGAATATCAAGAAGACAATCTCTTGATTTTCTTTTTACTAATGAGTTGCGATCAACATTGTTTCTTTGTCTTCAGGTTAATGATGCAAAAACTGTTTTATCAGAGAAAAAAAAAAAAAAAGTAAACTATTATGCTTCTAAAAGTTAAAATATTGGTGATAGAGTTCTGAAAATATTTTACAAATCATTCTGCCGGTTTGTGGTGAATTATCAAATCATTTGGTGATGTTTGATGAAACATTTTGTAAAACAGCTGTGCATACTGTACTGATGACAGCAGAATACTGCATGTCACTGTTTGACATATCTGAACACCATTTGGAAAACTTGTGGCAAAAGAAGGTTTTTTTGGGGGGGGGGGGGGGGGGGGGGGGGGGAGTCAGCTGTCCAAAGTTTTGAATTTGGACTGCAGTACCCATTTTAAAAGCTAGGTGTCAGAATTACATATTTAAGGTTTGAATAATAAGCTTTTCAAAGGCCATCTTTTCCTGTTTTTCTTGATCACTGTGTCATGAAGGTACATTTTTATTTGTTGTGTTTTGGTGTTCCATCAGGATGTTGGGGAGTCACCTGCGACTGCATGGGAAGCGGCGGATCCACCCCTGCAACATCTGCGGAAAGGAGTTTAACCACAGCTCAAGCTTGTCACGCCACCGCCTCATCCACAAGAAAGGAAAAGGCCTCCCCAAGGATGTCTCCATTGGGCCCAACATGGCCTCACTGCGCCACTCTATGAAAGCTGGGGCCAGGAAGACCAAGAGGCAGCATCAGAGGCAGCAGCATGTGGCGACCGCCATCATCCAGAGTCAGGGCGGAGATAAGTTCTACGCTTGCCCCCAGTGTGACATGAGCTTCAGAACATCCACGCAGCTGTCCAAACACCAGGTGACCCACGTTAAGGAGCTGCTGGACAACTACACGCCTGGCAAGGAGAACCTTGGTGAGAGCTCTTCCGACCTCAAGATCCGCCTCAAGCTCTGCTCCCGCGACAAGCCCAACTTCTACACCCTCTGCAAGAAGAATCGTCGCCGTCGGGGGGGCAGGGCGAGCAAACGGGGCCCTGCCATCTCTGAGGGGGAGGAGAGGGTTGTAGGAGGAGGTGGAACAGGTCGCCACTGCTGCAGCCAGTGCGGGAAGCGGTTCAGCCACGCCTCCAGCCTGGCGCGACATCATCAGACCCACAGGGTGGATGGCATTGGAGGGGGGAAGCTGCAGCAGCACCACAAACAGCTTCAAGTCAAGTCTGGGCTTCCCACTGCCAAGACTAAGACCTACACCTGTGCCGCCTGCAACAAGACCTTCATGCACTCATCCAGCTTCTCCCGCCACAAGAAGGCTCATCTGGAGGAAGAGCAGAGGGCTCGGGCTGCGGCTGTAAAGCGCCGGAAGAGAGTGGTCTTAGACGAGACTGCTCCGCTGGAGTCCGACTCTGAGTGACATCACCTGGTTCTGGACAGGGATTGGCCCTGTTCTGGACCATTTCTGGTTTGTTCTGAATCAGCACTGACTGGTTCTGGACTCGTTTGGGAGCAGTTCTGGTAGAGTTTAAGTTTGAAAAGGTTCTGGGCAAGTTCTCCACCAGTTTTGGACCAGTTTGGAATAGATTCTGGGATGCTCATGGCAGTTTGTTTAGCTAGGTTTCTGTGACTGGAACTGGTTGATTCTTCGCTTGTGTAGATATCAGCAGGACATCCATATATGGTCATATGGCGAAGGGATCTCCATATAAGGTCATATTCATACAAGGCCATTACTGACCATTCAATAATTGCTCTAAAGGATGGGCTCGATTTAAAGTGTTAACCCCCTGCCCTGCCCTGCCCTGCCCTGCCGCCCCCCCCCATGACTTTTAGGTTGCACACAGACCTGTTTGCTTTCATTCTTCCCTCTCTACACTCCATTTCCCATCAGCCAGCATGGGGGAGAGCTCGGAGCTTCTGTGTATCAGAGTCAACCTTTTATCCACCTGCAATCAGGTCCGTGACATGTTAATCTGGTTGCTGACAGTCAGAAGTCAGCACAAAGAGCATTATGGGAAATGAAGTCTCCACAAAAATAACAACAGTAAAACCTGTAGATTGCGTTTCGAGTAGAAGTGATTGAGACTGAGGAAAGTCAGTTTGAATTTTCCAAGATGTTTATTAGCAACAAAACTGCAGAAAGCTCCAAACTAATGTTCAAAGCTTATCACCATCGTAGAATGATGACCAAACAAGCCCTTAAAGAGAAAAACATCAGATGCCTCAAAGCATTCAAATCAAAGTGTTGCTCTCTCTATGGAGCTTAGTGTTTCACAGTACAGTCTCTCACTACAATAAATGTGTCATCTTACAGAGAAGACACCAATAAATCTGATAACTGTCAGAATTAAGATATGTATCTTATCTGGAAAATAACACCTCATCATCGTTTAAGGTTTAATTTGTTGGTCTAAAACTTCAAGATTACGATCACCAAATAAAAAAAAAGTTGATTTTGATTTATTCTGCATTACTTAGCTGATTCCATGTAATCAAATAGAACTGCTGGTAATGTTTAATTTGTCTTTATTTTTTCATCCCAAAACCAACATCCATTTAATTGACTGAAAAATATTAAAATAATCTAAGATTGATGGATTAGCCAAATTGTTTCAGAGACATTTACAGGAGATGGACTAATCAATCTGACCCTCAGACCCTCCCATATTTTTCTGCATCGATAGTAATTCTAAAAAATATAAATAATAATTTAAAAAGTTGGAGACACCTTTGTTGTTAGTAAACGTCTGTACTGGTCTGATCTGGTTCACGACCAATTCTTCTCAGACTAGAGACGCCTCTGCTGGTCTTCATGTATGTGACTTCCCCAGTTCCTTTGTGGCTTTTTTTAATAGAGTGATTTTGATTGGCTAAAGTTCTTTCTGATGCACTGTTCTGATTGGTTAAAAATTTAATAGTTTTGATATTTTGTAAGGTTGAAAATGTGAAATGGAAGCGGACGAGCTGATTGGTTTGACCTGGCGTTTCTACACATTAACATTTGCATGAAGACTATAACCTGCAGCTAGTCAGCCATATTTATAGTTTTTCCAGCTGTTTGGTTGATGACTGATCTGCAGCGTTTGACGTTTGGATTTGTCACGTACCAACAGATGGTTTTGTGGAGGTCAAAGAGAAACTGCACTTCTTATTTATGAATTTGGAACAATGTTGTAATATATAAATATAAATAGTATTTAAATGTGATTGACCAGTTAAATAAAGAAAACAAGAGAGCACCTAGTCAGGCTTAGCTGTCCTCGATATCGTAGCAGCACCACCACCAATACCTTTATCGTTCAACATCCTCATTGTCAACAACGCTTCATTATGTCACAAACATCACACGATGTGACAGCTCTTTTGCTGTCAAGCTTTTTTGTTGTTGTTGCACTTACTCAAACTAAAAAAACATCTTAACAAAAATTAAAATTAAACCATCTGTTCTTACAAAGTAGACTCTTTTGGGTGGGGTGGGGTGGTTTGGCTAAATTATTTAGACATTTCTTATTATCGACAATAATAATAATTTATTGAATTCTAAGAGTTGATGAAAAAACAACAAGCGGTTTCCAAAAACTGAAAGTGAGATGTGACACATTTTGTAGATTAAAAACAAATCTGGACTCGTCAGGCATCCCGCTGGACCAACATGGACACTTCAAAAACGTTATCTCTATCAGCTGTTTGACAAGTTTGCAGGCACAAACACTCAAAAGTTGTTTCTAAAATGTTAAATTTGTGATATATTTGCCCTTAGGCAACATGACAGTAAAAGTCTGGATCTGTGATGGGAACTGAAGGATCAATCCTGTGACTTGGACCAGCTTTATTTCCTCACAGTTGGAACAGAATCAGCCAAAATACGACCCCTCACGTTTTTTTCCTGCTTGTCAAAATGTCTTAACAGCAGCAACGCTTTGAGTTTGTGAATAACATTTTACTGTGTGAATTGGATTTGACTTAATTTAATGTTACCTATTTATAAGTGTGTGTCCGCACTATGAACCTCCTGAAAAAATGAGAAACAAGTCCCTCCTCGTCCCTCCTGCTCTTCATCCTTCCGGTTTGTGTTCTCTCAGTTTTGGGCCTTAAAGATGCTGTTCTCCTCTTTTTGTCCACAGTTATCTTTTTTGATCCACGTTGTGTTGCTTTGTTTTCTGTTTGGTTTGTGGTTCCCGCAAAGCTTCACCCCCAGATAGAAAGTTGTTCGTCATTGTATTGTGTTTGCCAATAGAATAAATCCAGTGGACATGTATTGTCTTGCGTTTTGTAATAAACCTTTCAAAGAAGTTTCCTGTGTGTCAGTGAAGTTTGAATGTGTCGATGGCAGGAGAGGACATCAAACCTTTTTCTAACAAGATTTTTTTTTTACCATTACAAAGTTTCTTTAGTCTGCTTTGTGACAATGTAATGAGTGTTGCCTTCTCCAGAGTAGAGGCTTCTTTATTATCACCCCGGTGTGTATCCATACATCCCTCACTGTGTTTGTTGCAGCTGATCATCATGAACACCAGAGGGAAGCAGACAACAAGAGGAGGATGAAGGTGAAACAAACCCCTTCGGTCAGAGTGAGTAGTACAACACTGTTCATAAAATTACACACAGCCCAGACTACCATGAGTCCTTTCTGAATAAAATACACCTCATTGAAATATGCTTTATTGTCAGTTTTCATGTGCAGAATCACAGTGAAAACTAAAAGAGACAGTGTCTGTGTGCGTTTGAATCTGATGGAAAGCTTTTTAACACTGCAGATGTATCCAAACTACTGACATCATACCACAAACAATGTCTGCTCACATGAATTCTTACTGTTAACAGGATTTAGCTCATGTTTTAATAAATATTAACAATACATCTATTTTATAACACACTTTACATTTGAACAAAAATCTCAAAGTTCTACAATTACAATAAAACGTTTTTAGTCTTCCCTCAGTTAGACAGATGTAAGGACAGGCAGGCAGACAGTTAGTGTGAAATTGGGTTGTCACAGAAGCAATAACAAATATATATATGTTATTCTTATGGTGAGAGAAGCTGGATTTGTGCATGAAGGTCTCCATCACTTTTAGCCATGGTTTACTGGTATCTGTTTTTGTTCCTAAAAAATCTATTTTCCACTGGAATTCTCTCCCCAGATTTGCATTTGTGAATTCATGAAAGTAGTGAGGACATATTTACCCAGACATCAATGAGAGAAGTTTCTTTTCTTTTCTTTTTTTTTTACTAAGGGGTTAAAACTTTGGTCCAATATCCAACACAATATGTGGGTCATTCTCATGAAACCATTAAAGTACCATGGCAGTAATGATTCTAAATATAAAACTTGAAATTTAGTTATATACCTTAATATTATAATAAAGACAACAATATTCTCTACCTTGCACAAAGAGTAATTTCAACATAAGAATTAATTATTTTTGTTTTTAATTGCATTTTCTGCAATTACCGCAACTCATCCAGCTCTGACTGAATGTTTTTTGTAATTTAAACAGAGAAAAATTAAAATATTCTAAAAGAAAATAATGTAATCTATACTAGATGTTTTCAAATGGCAGAAAATGTATAAACTGAATGTATAATAATGATGGAAAAATTATGGAAAATTTAAGTGTCCCTGACTGATGTTCTTGTACTCTGCAACATTTTTGAGACTGTCAGAAATGTCAGATCTGAAATTCTCTGTAGACCTCTGGATGGCCCTTGAGAGGCTGATTTAAACCCAGACACAGACAACAACTCATGGGCACATGGGTTGTTTTTTTAATGGAACTTTATTTCTGTTCGTCTGTTTCTTTCCTTTAACCTGAATAATATCTCAGCCATGAACTCACTGTGGTAGGAAGGAATTTTTTTATGTGAGCTACCGTCTGCATTACAGTGAATTATAGAGTTTTTTCTTCATACACAAATGTTTGTTGTTCTTCAGATCACAGATAAGAAAACACTGAATGTTAAAGTGGAAGAAAGTTCAAACCACTGTTACCGCTTCCTGTTAGTGCAGAGCTGCTATTGAACGTGCTTTTGTAGTTGAGATAGTCAGGTCAACATACGCTCTGTAGAGGATCAGAGAGAGACAATACAGACCGTACAGGGTGAACACTCAGGAGGCTGCAGGTTAGACCGATGGACAGATACAAAAAGAACAAAAGATACGTTTGCATTATAGAGGAACAGATAAGCTAAACTCTTTTTTTTTCTTTCACTCAAATCTGAACTTCACTCTAAATATAGTTTTTGAAACGTGGTTCAGGAACATAGAGCATGCCTCAAACACAACCCATTTCCTTTTCATACGTATGTAAGCATGCCTTAATCACTCCTATTCCTCTGATGCTGATTTCCCCCCCCCCCCCCCAAACTCCTCTGTGTTTCTTCACTTCTCTCTTTGTCTAAATAGAGGAACCACAGGTGTCCAAACAGACAGAACTGAGGAGACGGCCCCCCCACCCAGAGTCTCCACCCATCTGGTTTTTCTCACGTTGTACCTAAATCAGCTGACACAAGTCCATCGTCCTTCAATTCACCTCCTGACCCTTACATACATCCATTCATCCATCTACATTTACCCCCTCCCACATCTCTTACCTCCATCTCTCCACCCTAACCTTCACCCCTTCATCTATCCACCCTCAATCGTCCCATCATCCAACTTCACTTATTACTTCTATCTCTGGCCTGCGTAGTTCAATAAACTGTTCTAAATCAATATCTTTCTTCAACATTGGTCTTTGTTAGTGAATCACCCTGTTATATATATCCAAAAATGTGAGATCGGTATGACAGGTATGAAACACCTGCAGCCATCAGGAGCAGGAAGAAGTGCAGCACTACTGCAGGAACATTCATCAAAACCTTTGTTCTTCCACAGTCACAGTATCATACTTAGTGAGATCATCAGTGGCCCTCCTGTGGTCATTTGATAAAAGTCTACTGCTGCGGACTTTTCTCAGAGTATTTACACGTGTTACAATTGTTTGCATGTTATCCCTCAAATGAGAAAAGCAGCCTGTTAAATGAAGTTGATAAATGTGGAGTAGATAGAGAGCAGATTGTCTACTTTTAATGTGAACAGCTGTTTGAATGGTTTTCTTAAAATAGCTTTTCATTCATATTTACACTGAGAGCAGTTTGAGTCTCTTCTCATGTCAACTTGAGCATGATGTGATATCTTTCTGGGACATTCTGCTGCTGTGTTTGCTTGTTAAATGTGCTCCATATATTGGTCTGGGGCTATATTGCTGACACCCCCCCCCACACACACACACACACGCACACACACGCACACACACACGCACACACACGCACACACACGCACACATGCACACCACACATCTTTTTAAACTGGCATATTCAGTCTGATCATTCTCCATCCGGTCTCATAACTCCTTTACATCCTGAACATTTGTGTTTTTTGAATGTTCATTTTATGGTTGTGTTTTTACTTTGTTGTTTTTATCTCTGCTTTGTAAGGTGACCTTGAGAGTTTTGAAAGGCGCCTTGAAATAAAATGTATTATTATTATTACCCACCTCCTGAAGTCTACTGGCCAAACCAAACCCCTGAACTATGATTGTCTATATGCCTTTTGCCAGTGACAGAACTATTTGAGGCTAGCTTTTTTAGGCCTACATTGTGGCACATTTATTTGAGCTAGTAGCCTTCTACAAATTGTGACTTTGGACGAACACTTTCTATTTGAATTGTTGAAGAATTTAGCTTCCAGGATGTATATGTTGCACTCTGTTTTGTTACTTTTTCAAGTTAAAAATATACTTTGATATGTTAATGTTAGTAGTTATTTAAAGTAGCCTAGATATGATTAGTGGTGGTAAATATATGATGTTCATGCAAAGGGTACATCATGCCATCCCTGCATGAGTCAGCAGAATCTAGAGCTGAATTTAAGACAGGCATCTAGTCTGCTGGAAATACAAAAGAAGAGAGGAGTCAGTAGTCACTCCTGTTTTCTTCATCGTTGTTATGGGTGTTGTTATGACGTGGTAATGACGTTGACACTCCCGTGACCTGAGAGCCACTCCCCGAGTGATGCTCAGTTTAGTTTCACTTTGGAAAGTGGTGTTCGTCGTGTCGCAGCTTTGTCTTCATACACGGTTTGTGATTCTCTATTTGACTCCTGAGTAACTCTGTGTTCATGTTGTCTTTATTGATTTATTTTGAAGCTCCAGTAAAAGAGCGGAACTATTCTCAGCTCTGCTAACACTTATTTGAAGTGTTTGTGTTCAGCTGCAGCTGATGATAATTGTTTTGGATTATTTCACGAGCTGCGATTGGACGCTCTGACAGGAAGTAGTGGATCAAGAGAGATATGGGTCTTGTATTAGGATGTTGAGAAACCTGTTAGTGTGAGATAGAAGTAAAAAACGAAGTTCTCCGTCTTCAAGGCATTGTGGATGTCAAAGTTTCGTTGTGACACGACAGCTCTTTTTCTCTGGAAACTGTTGTGAATGTGTTTTGTCTTCATCGCTATCAAACTCATGATGAAGTGTTCACATGAATTGTATTCTCAGTCTTGTGACTGGTTTGTTTTTCTTCCTGTGTGTGTGTAGCATGTCTTAACATTAGTGTCAAACTGAATTTCCCCTCCGAGGAACAAACAATTTACTTTAAGATTCTCAGCAAACAGTGAAAGAAAAAGAGTACAATGTTAAGTTATTACAAAATAATTGTTGATACAAAAAGTTTCATGGGGTACTAAAGTGTAATTTCTTGTTAGAAAAACTTTTAATGTTATAATCTGAAGATGATCAGAAATATCAGTAAGATTCAAAATACAAGTTTCAAAAGTTGTGATGAGAATCAATTAAATTTAACAAATTCTGGACATATTAGGACACATGTAATTACCAAGGCCTTTCTGTTGGACAGAAAGCTGATCATTACAATCAGTACTAAACACTTTATAAAAAGACTTAACATAGTATAAGACACTTCAATATCATCTTTGGAAATGTTGTAATCTGGGAAGACTTTTACACATTTGGTAAAATGTGGAGTTAAATCTGGAACATTTACTTGAAACACAGAAGATTAACACAGTTTGTTAATGTTTGCTGTCTCTTTTAGATCAAATAACCAGAAATATAAATGGTCTCCTGATGACAGGAGTAATGTTTGTCACATGAGTACACTCTCTTCACAGGTGTTGTGTTTGGGTGAAGGTGGGAGCTCCTGTATGGATCGGAGGGAGGACAGAGAGGACGTCCCCACCTCTAAAAGAAAGAGGTGAGAAAAACAACAACAAAGACATGAATCTCCTCAGAAGTGTGTAGCAGTCCGTAATAAAACAGGGCAAGTAACCTCAGATGAACATCAGGAAGTGAAACTGCCAGGCCAAGCATCACAATGACCAAACAAAAACATGTGTATGAGTCAATCAGTTGAATATAAAAAGAATTAAACCCTATTTCCAAAACATGTTCGGGCTCAGAAAACGAGGAACCCAACAACCTTTGAGTTTATTCAAGAGTAGCTTTTCTTTCTCTAAAGATATTTTTTGCCTTTATTGGAAAGGCCAGCTGAAGAGAGACAGGAAATGTTGGGAGGAGAGAGAGAGTGGGGGATGACATGCAGCAAATGGAAGTGGTCAGATTCGAACCACTGCCGCTTTTAAGAATAACATTACCACATTATGGAAAAAAAATCCCCAGACATGAAATACAGCATTTAACCAAACGCATTCAAGACAACATGTTCTGTTCAACATGTTTCACGTTATTCTGCATGGAGACGAGTTTGTCTGCATTCTTGACTGTCAAGACTCAAATGTCTTCACATTCCCAATGTAAAGGATAGTACCCGAACCAAACTACTGGGTAAAGGTGCACTATGTAGATTTAGTGAAATTTAGAGAAGTGAAACAATTCTATGCTATATTTTCTGAACTAAATAAACAAACTTTATTCAAAGAAAAAAATGTGTCCCTGGAACACTGTTTGGAGCTAAAAAGCTACCAGGAGAGTTACAGTTTCACTGTTGCGGGCCCACCACCATAACCTCTCACGTAGCATTTTATCTTCAAACAGTGTTACACATTTTCCCCAGAGGACAGTTTGTGTATAGAGTTATGAACATCTACCACATGATCTGTAAATTTCTCCACTTACCACATTTCTCTACCAAAACTCCAGAGTGCACCTTTAAGATATTTAACGCCATTCTGCTTCACTTTACTGTATGCAATCACTTTTCAGATGTCTATTTGTATGTAATTGATTGAAAAATGATTTTGCTTCTGTTGTGACATCAAACAGTGTAAGTAAAGGAGGTATCCATCTTTACTCTACTTTGCTGTTTCCAACCATCTGCTAGTGCAGCGTGATTGATTTTATCCACCTTACACTTAACAATTTGTCAGGGCTGATGCACTCATGCTCTGTACATTATGAGAACAGACAGTAATAGGAACCTGACCTGGACCATATTGACCATAATAAAGAGTCACATTGTCTTTTTCAACTTGATGGTGCTGTTACCTCTCTCCAGTGTCCATTCTTTATTATAATCCATATTCAGTCATTATTTACATATCATAGTGCAGCTCAAGGATTTATATCATATCCTGCTAAATGACATGAACACCTAGATACCATCTAATATTGGTATCAGGTCCGATATTGACATGATTTACGTATCGAATATCGGACTAATGGTCCCGATCAACGCCATCCACGTCACTCATCAAGAAAGATCGTTGAGAACTTTAAATATTACTGAACTTTAAGAAGTGTCCACAAATAATCTACAGTACATTAAGACGATCAGTCGAGATGGAACAGCTCCTTCTATATGATCAAAATGACAATTCTTACACTTCAGTTTGAAACATTTCATTTGAAAACCTGACGGTTGGTGCTGCTTCCTGTTTGTATGCAATCCCAGGTTTACTACAACTTTATGTAGCCTTACACATGATACCACCAACAACAATAATCCTATTAGTTATGATAATAAAAATGACGGTATCTGTACGTATTGGAATCGGATCGGAACTGAAACAATGTGGATCGGTGCATCTTTAACTATAAACACCTCCAGTGCATTACTCGTGGATTTTGACTCGTCTTAAAAAACTGTTTGTTAGTGAGCTACAGCACAGACATTAAAGATGAAGCCATGATTTAACCTGGTGAGCCGTAATTACTCTACAGCAAATTGATATGATCACAAAAGTGTTCTATATTCAATTTGGAGGTTCTCTGAAACATGTATGAATAGTACTTTTACCAAGAAAATGTCATGATTTTAATGTATTTTAGATTATTGCATATCAACACAACATGGAGTGTTTAGTCTTCAGGGGCCCCAGCAGAGGGCGCTCGTGTTTTGCACAAAATACCAATCCCAGTGTAATGCTGATAAGAATACATAATGAACTATATCCACAATGTTAAAATAGAAGGTAACTTGCAAATAATGGGGAATAATGACGATTGATGGCAACTGATGGTAAGTGGAATCATTGATATATTTACAAGATAAAAATGATCACCTTAGTGGACCTCAAGGGCTTTGTAGTATTCAAAATGTTTAAATTTAACATATAAGTCTTCAATTCAACGAGAAGTTCTGTGATTTATTTAAACTTTAGTCTCTTTCTTTCTTACAGAATCGATCCGATGTTGCACGGCTGTGAACCCAGTTGTTTGTCCTTTACGTCTATGGATGTTCCTCTTACGTTTAAACATCCTGACTATGAAAGGTAATGATTTTTAAAAAATGGAAAAAGAGATCAAGTCATCAATTAAAGGTAAGATCAGTTTTCTGTCCAAACTGCATGTTTATCTGAGCTGCTTATGTTTTCAGGCTCCTCCAGCAGAGACCAGACACTTCTGAACCCACTGGTCTGTCCATTAAAACCAGCCGATCAAAGGAAACGTTTAAAGGAGAACCTCCATCTGCTGGTCCGCTGTAAGTTGTATCTGATAGTATGAGTGAAAAAATATCTTGACATAACAAACTGTTTCTTTGTTGTTGAAAGCTGTCTGTCATTGAGAGAAATGGTTTTGTTTTTAACTCCTTAGAAATAGTCAGAGTACTACATGAGAAGGTCAATGAATCCTCCTAAAATGATTATATATGAAAAGAATAGGTTGGGAAAAAAAAGTCAAGTGAAGTTCTAATAAATAGTATATTTTCATACCATTTCAGTCATCAGAGGTGTTTGTACCTGCAGTGGTACATGATCAGATATCCACTCATAAAGACAGTCAGCATTGACATCACCTGTTTTAATGAAAAGGGACAAAAAAAGCTGAGAGAGAACTTCATCTTCAAAAAGATGAATATCTGTGCTGCCTGTAGTCCCTCACTGCCATCTGTATGTGGACCCTCATTTTGTCCTCATTTCATGCCAGCAGTGCTTAAGTTAACCTGCTACCTGCCTGCCCTGGGTCAGCTAGTCACCAGCCTGGAGTCCCTGTTTTCTGTATCTCTTGAGCCTTCAATCAGTCAGTCATTGAGCCATCCGGATGTGTGGCAGCTATCATCCATTGGGTGTCACCTGCCACTTTCAGAGGTTTCTCCCTGTTGGAGTCCCTTGATAAAGGTGTGGTCCACATGTAAAACCTGTGGCACCTCAGCCTTGATTTCCTCCTGCCTGCTTGTATTCTTTATATAACATTATATTTATTTCATCAGGCGAGGACCTGAGGGTTTGAATCTAAGCTGTGATCTGCAGTAAAGATAGGCATTTAATTACTGTACAAAGCGTAATGGCAGAGTGTCCATATATTGAGTCGTCCAAGCTTGTTTAACTGATATATTTTCGGATCTGATCTGTGAGAATTAAATGTGAAAAAGTAAAAATGAACAGTGTAAAGGCGGCCCCTCGCATGAACTTTGGTCAAAATACCATAATCATTTCTTCCTCTTAGTGTCATGAGAAGTGACCAGTGAAAGGAATGGAGAAGTAGTGAAGTCAGGACTGACTGAAAAGATGTGCTGCCACCCCTTTGTCAGCAGATTTGACTGTTCCTCTGTTACTTACTGTCTGCATTTTGTCCCTTTTCTTTGCTGCCTCACACCTACCTCTACCAACCTGACAATGTTGGAGCTGCCCAGTCCTCTAAAGTCTGAGCAGGTCCACTAGAGTAGCTGGGGGTTCTAGGTGCCTTGCCCCTGGGCACTTAAGTACTTTACAGTGACAGAGGAAAAATAGCAGCCGGGTAGCTGTTGGAACTAAGCGAAGATCACTAATGATTTAAAACACTTTGCGGCTGTGGCTCAGTGGTAGAGTCGGTCGCCTCTCAACTGGAAGTTCGAGGGTTCGGTCCCCGGCTCCTGCAGCAACATGTCTGATGTGTTCTTGGGCAAGACACTTAACCCCAAGTTGCATCCGCTGCTTCGTCAGCGGCGTGTGAATGAATTGAATGAGTTCATACTGATGAACACTTTACATACAGCAGACAGCCTCTGCCATCAGGGTGGGTATGTGTGAAAGCGCTTTGAGTTGTCAGAAGACTAGATAAGCTCAAGTCCATTTACAAACACCTGCAGACTGAGCTGTTGATTCTCTGTCGGCTTCACAATACTACACAATTTAATCTAATTTACCATTGACATTGAAATAGTAACTTTTGGAAGTTTATCTTGTGTTTTTCTCTTTGCGGACACAAACAAGATGAGATTTTTCTTTGTGATTATTCCACAGAAACGATGAGCATAGCGCAGAAGCTCCCGGAGGTCAGTCTGCGCAGCAGCATCAATCACACCTCGACTCCATATTCATGGTCTGTACATCTTCAGCAACTACATTTACATGTTGGTGTGCCACAATTATCCCTTCCCTGCAACCTTTTAAGGATCTGTTGTTTCAATGATTTGTAGTTTGATTGTGTCTTCCGTTGTCATTTTCTATTTCAGGCCCTGGAGGATGATATTGTCGCTTTTGTAAAGGACGAGCTGAAGAAGATCCAAAAGGTCCTGAGTTCAGACTTCTCAAAGTGCTTAGAGAGCCAGAGGTATGAGGAGGATGCAGTACAGAAGAGCGGCAGCAGAGATGCCGTTCTGAAGATCACATTGTACTTCCTGAGAAAAATGAAGCAGGAGAAGCTGGCTGACTGTCTGCAGTGCAGTAAGACGAGTTCTTTTCATTTTCAACATGCTGGATAAACAGAACATATTCACAGAAATCTCAAAATATCTCAAAAATATATGTTTTTATACTCATTTATCAAGTAAATAAAAGTTCCTTTGTGTTCTTTCAGGGTATCCTGTTCAAGTTTGCGCACAGCGTAGACTGAAATCTTACCTGAAGGAGATGTTCCAGCGTGTTTTTGAGGGGATCGTTAAAGCAGGAAACCAAACCTTTCTAAACCAGATCTACACAGAGCTCTACATCACAGAGGGGGGGATTGATGAAGAACATGAGGTCAGACTGATTGAAACAGCATTCAGAAAACAATGCAAACCAGAAACAACAATAAGACAAGAAGACATCTTTAAACCCTCCCCTGGAAGAGATGTGCCAATCAGAACAGTGATGACAAAGGGAGTGGCTGGCATCGGGAAAACAGTCTTAACCCAGAAGTTCACTTTGGACTGGGCTGAAGATAAAGCCAACCTGGACATACAGTTTGTGTTTCCATTCACTTTCAGAGAGTTGAATGTGCTGAAAGACAAAAAGTTCAGCTTGGTTGAACTTGTTCATCACTTCTTTACTGAAACCAAAGAAGCAGGAATCTGGAGGTTTGAAGAATACAAGGTTTTATTCATCTTTGACGGTCTGGATGAGTGTCGACTTCCTCTGGACTTTAAAAACAACCAGACCCTGACTGATGTCACAGAGTCCACGTCAGTGGATGTGCTGCTGACTAACCTCATCAGGGGGAAACTGCTTCCCTCTGCTCGCCTCTGGATAACCACACGACCTGCAGCAGCCAATCAGATCCCTCCTGAGTATATTGATAGGGTGACAGAGGTCAGAGGGTTCACTGATCCACAGAAGGACGAGTACTTCAGGAAGAAATTCAGTGACAAGAAACAAGCCAGCAGAACTATCTCCCAAATCAAGACATCACCAATCCTAAACATCATATGCCACATCCCGGTCTTCTGCTGGATCACTGCTACAGTTTCTGAGGATGTGTTTAAAACCAGAGCAGGAGGAGATCTGCCCAAGACCCTGACTGAGATGTACATCCTCTTCCTGGTGGTTCAGACCAAACGGAAGAACATGAAGTTTAATGGAGGAGCTGACACAGATCCACACTGGAGTCCAGAGAGCAGGAAGATGATTGAGTCTCTGGGAAAACTGGCTTTTGAGCAGCTGCAAAAAGGAAACCTGATCTTCTATGACTCAGACCTGACAGAGTGCGGCATCGATATCAGAGCAGCCCCCTTGACCTCAGGAGTGTTCACACAGATCTTTAAAGAGGAGAAAGGACTGTACCAAGATAAGGTGTTCTGCTTTGTCCATCTGAGCGTTCAGGAGTTTCTGGCTGCTCTTCATGTCCATCTGACCTTCATTAACTCTGGAGTCAATCTGCTAGCTGAAGGACAAACAACATCCAATAATTCTCAAATGAAGAAACACAAAGGTGCAATGACACAGTTCTACCAGAGTGCTGTGGATAAAGCTTCAAAGAGCCAAAATGGACGCCTGGACTTGTTCCTCCGCTTCCTCGTGGGCCTTTCTCTGCAGACCAACCAGACTCTCCTGCAAGGCCTGCTGGTAACAACTGAAAGTAGTTCTCAGATAAATCAGGAAACAGTCGAGTACATCAAGATGAAGATCAGTGAAGATCTCTCTTCTGAGAAGAGCATCAATCTGTTCCACTGTCTGAACGAACTGAATGATCGTTCACTAGTGGAAGAGATCCAACAGTGCCTGAGATCAGAAAGACTTTCTGCCAATGAACTCTCACCTGCTCACTGGTCAGCTCTGGTCTTCATCTTACTTTCATCTGAAAAAGACCTGGATGTGTTTGACCTGAAGAAATACTCTGCCTCAGAGGAGGCTCTTCTGAGGCTGCTGCCAGTGGTCAAAGTCTCCAACAAAGCTCAGTAAGCACAACATGAGGAATAGTAAATACACTGTCATCGTTAAAAGATGTAAAAAATATTCACTCCTCTCATCATTGTCTCTTTAGGCTGAGTGGCTGCAACCTCTTAGAGAAAAGCTTTGAGGCTCTGTCTTCAGTTCTGAGCTGCCCGTCTTGTAGTCTGAGAGACCTGGACCTGAGTAACAACGACCTTCAGGATTCAGGAGTCAAGCTGCTTTCTGAAGCACTCAAGAGTCCACACTGCACTCTGGAAACTCTCAGGTCAGAATCTGTAGACCCTTTTGCAACTGATGAATTCAACTGAATGATTTACAGTAATGGATACACATTTTAGGTGTCCTTCTGTCTATCAACATGTCTCATACTACGCTACCAGTAGTGTTGTTATATGTTTATGGACATGAGATATGGATAATTGTTATGACTTGAAAGAAATCAATTATAATGTTGAAGCTCCTGTTAGGAAAGATTTTCACACCCAAGCGGACAAAGTGGTAACTCTTATCTCTTAGCGGATTTTGTCATGTTCACACAAAAGTTGTGGGTTATACAAAAATCTCATTCTGCTTTCTTGAAGTATTTCACTTATCAAGAATCATTGCCATGGAAACTACAAAAAAATAAAATGTTTCAGCGTCATGCAGTTAATCACTTAATGTGACACCTACCATCCAGCAGCAGTTTTAAACTGTACAAATAACAGAATTTACATTTTCAATCTTCCTTATGATTTTTGTTTGCTTTTGAAGGTCATAAAGATGCAACTACATTCATTTCGATCTGTTTCATAGCCAGCTTTATACTCCTCACAGGAGCTTTAGTCTAACCTTTGAGGGTATTGCAATACTGCTGTCAACTTAAAAACACTCACAGTACACTCAGCTGATGTTCTGTATATTTGCAGGCTGTCAGGCTGTCTGATCACAGAAGTAGGCTGTGCTTCTCTGGCCTCAGCTCTGAGCTTCAACCCTTACTATCTGAGAAAGCTGGACCTGAGTTTCAATCATCCAGGAGAGTCTGGAGTGAAGGTGCTTTCTGCTGGACTGGAGAAGCCAGAGTGGAGACTTAACACTCTTAGGTATGGCAAACCTAAAACAAGGTTCTCAGTAACATGTTATAAATGACAATACGTCAATGTGTAACATACTGTATAATGTAAAATAACCCTTAAAAAATGTGACATTTGTGACTATAGTGGAAAAAAAGGTCTGTGTGTAAATGGTTTCACTGTCTGTTGCTTGGAGACAGGATGTGATTAGTGGTTGCATTATATGTACTTTCACAACTATAACATTTTCAATTATTCTTAGATATAAATTGTTGATAATAATGCAATCATCTTCCAATTTTAAGGAATTCCCCTTCACTAAACAAACAACAGCTCATTGATATCAGTGCTACATGTGAAGATGTTCATTTACTTGCAGAGAATAACCAGCCACTGTGCATAATGTGATAAGATAATCTGATGCTGAAAGGGTTAATGCTGGACTGACCTCATGCTCCTTTCAGGTTGGAGCCTGGTGGAGTTCAGTGGTTGACACCAGGTCTGAGGAAGTGTGAGTGTGTTTTGATTTATTCATAAAAACAGCATTCAACCACTTTCAATCTGTGACTTCACTTATTCATCTTTCTGATGTCATGAGGGTGTCAGACTGTGATCAGATGAGCGATCAATAACTGCAGCTCCTTCTCATTCTATCCATCAGATTCCTGTGAACTCACTTTTGACACGAACACTGTAAACGGAAACATCGAACTAGCTGACGGAAACAGAAGGGGGACATATGTGATGGAGGATCAGTCTTATCCTGATCATCCCAATAGATTTGACAAGTGTCCTCAGTTGCTGTGTCAAACTGGCCTGACTGGACGTTGTTACTGGGAGGTGGAGTGGAGTGGACTGGTGTATGTATCAGTGAGCTACAGAGGAATCAGCAGGAGAGGAGACAGATATGACAGCAGGTTCGGGAGGAATGATCAGTCCTGGAGTCTGGAGTGCTCCGAAGACGGTTACTGTTTCTGGCACAATAACAAAGCCATATACATTACCTCCTCCTCCTCCTCTTCCTCCCTCTCTAACAGAGTAGCAGTGTATGTGGACTGTCCTGCTGGCACTCTGTCCTTCTACAAAGTCTCATTTGATAAACTGATCAACCTCCACACGTCCAACAC
Organism: Labrus mixtus; assembly: GCF_963584025.1. Taxonomy (NCBI): domain Eukaryota; kingdom Metazoa; phylum Chordata; class Actinopteri; order Labriformes; family Labridae; genus Labrus; species Labrus mixtus. Next base: position 30,150,877 of record NC_083617.1, read on the forward strand.
CACCTTCACTGAACCTCTTTATCCTGGGTTTGGGTTGGGTTTCTGGCCGAACAGATTTGGTTCTTCAGCATCTCTGTGTTCTCTCTAGGAGGGAGGATCTGTGTCAGACAACAATTTGTATTTATATATTTATATGTATATATATTTGTTTTCGAGGCCCGCGGTAAAACCCGGAGCAGAGTTTTTGTTTTGTAGTTTGAACATTTAACTGAAATGGACTGAACTGTGGGTTGTGGGTACACCGGAGCGGACTTTTGCCGGAAGGGACTTTGCTTACAAACAGAGACTGTGAAATGCGCACACACATTGTGCACTTTCATTTAGTTTGCAGTGTGGTTGATATAAATTGCGAAAATATATTTTAATGAAATTGCCTTGCTGTTTTGTTTGATTGTTTTGTGGCTCCTGCGTATGTCATATTTTGTGCAGGTTGACTATTTTTTGTTTGCATTTAATTTTTATTTGTCAGACTTGACTCTGACTGGCACCCCAAATTAAAACTTTGTCAAACCGGTTCCAATATATATATGGTCATTCAATTTAAAAGGGAACAAAAAACCCTGGAGATACTGTACATACCTGCGTACATTCTGTATTAACCTTGGTCTTTTTTTAAGGTGTAAACAGTTAGTGGGTAAAAGGGATGAACTGTGGCTGCTCGTTTTCAATTTCTTTTTAAAAAACAGTTTTAGGGAAGGTGATTTAATTTTTTTCCCCAATTTTTGAATCGACTGAACCTAAAACTTAACGTTGCGTTGAAAAAGTTGTGTTTATGAAAAACCTTCTCGGTAAGATTTAAAGTTAAAACTTTAAGCAAAAGTCTTTTAGGAGAAATGTTGGAAACTACTCGAGCGGGAGACTTGCTGGATATTTAAATTTGAAGCAGTAATATGATGAGTAGACTGATAGTTTTTGACATTTCTATAATACTGTCAGGGTCCACAAAAATACCTCCTTTACTGTCTTATTTTATATATTGTGATAACCATATTCATCATTATCAGCTATAACATGATGTGATCTTTTATTCTCTATCTGATTTTAATATTGACTAATTAAAGCTACACATTGTTCTTTTTAACAGTTTATTGAAATCATGTGTTCAATAACATGAATCTCATCACCCTTTTAGATATCATGTCCCATCTTGTATATTGTTGTGTAATTTATTTATATGCTGCTTTAATTCAGACATCGGGCTATTTGTTGGGAACCTCAGCTCTCATGGCATCTTGCCGTCTTCCCAACAAAGCCCTGAGTGGTCAAAACCTGTTAGTGTTTGTTAGTGTTTGTTTCAGTGTTTTTTTGGGAAATGCCCAATTTGTTAAACACACTTCAACTTAAGAATAAACTTATCTATGAAAAAAAAACATCTTAATCTGTATGTGTTAAACAATCTCATTTTTATTGGAAGTGTTTTTTATTTTCTGTTTATCTGTCCTCAGTCCCACCCCCCTTGTCATGCAGTATGTTCCTCACTTTTCCAGTAACCCCCAGGAACTGCAGTTCCTTCCTGGTTTTGTGTTGTCTTCACAGAAGCTGCACAGTTCCTTATTCCAGACTTCATCTTAGCCTATATCATCTTCCTTTTAACAGTAGAGCTGATAACCATGCTACAGCAGAGTGAGCTGTGTACTCAAGATCTTCAGTTGGCAGAGACTCAGCTATCTATGTCCCCACACAAGTTTGTGGAGGCCAATTCTGTGGGGACTTAAAGTAATTTAAATTGATCATTTTTGACAGTAATGTAACAACTTTTATTCATGTGGGTTCCCTGGGTTGTTCAGTGGTGCATTCGGTCATATCTCATCTGAAAGATCAGGGGTTCAATCTCCAGCTCCTGCAGCCACATGTCTGATGTGTCCCTAAGACACTTAACCCCAAGTTGCTCCTGCTGCTTCATCAGCGACGTATTAATTAGTTAGAACTGATGGACACTTTACAAAGAAACCTCTTTCGCTCTGTGAACGAGTAGGTGAGAACTGCGGTGTTAAAGTGCTTCTTGTATTCAGAAGACTAGAAAAGTTCATTTATCATTCCTTTCTTGGATACAAGCAGGGGGCTCCAGGGAAAACGTTTGGGAACCACTGCTATAATGTCTTACAAGAACAAAATGGCTTTAGGGCTTTATCAGTCTCTAAATTGATTTAAGTCAAGCACAATGCTAATCTTCAATTAGCATATCTAGGGAACAACAAATTGCTTTGTCTTTGAACGCTCTCTACTTCCTCCCCTCTTACAATAAGATCACAGATCCTCGAGGTAAAGAGAAGTGATTGGTCTGTGAAGGAGTTTTGTACTGGACGATCTATTTTCCGGAACATAAACATGCCTGTACTAATTTACATTTTTTCTGGGTTTAGCTAACCTCTAAAGATATTTTACCAAGAACTTTGGAACAGTTGAAGTCCCGCTTGTGCTTACCTCCACCCTCCCTCCTTCCTTATATGGAGTTACAGGATCTACCAAGGCTAAGCAGGCTCTCCAGAGGTTGAGAGAGGGCTCTACCTTGGCATTAATCCACATGCTCTAAGGTGCCTGTAAACAATTCATTATGGAGTTAAAATGGCTGCTCCTGGGAGGCTAATTGGTGGCTGGAAGCAAGCCCCAAAGCCCATACTCTCAGGCCACCAATTTCCTGTGACATCATGCTCCAAGTGGGAAACTCAAAGGTTCTTTGTTACAGATTGGAAGTCCTATAAACTTCAAGAATATGATTTAAAAAAAATATTTCACAGGGTTGAAAAGCGACTAAAAAACAGGCATCAGGCCACATTTCAAACTTTATTGCTATCAGGACACAGCAAATATTATTTTTTAGCTACCCTAGCTAACATTTCCCTTTCTGAGTCAAGGATACGATAGGAATGTCATTTTTGATTCTAGAAATGAAGGCTCCTCTTTAACACAAAGCCACATAAATGATGTGATCACAACATAACGTTAACTGAGAAGCTGTTATTTTCATGTTACTGTATCACTAAATTATCAGTGAAAGAATGACATTAGATTCCTTTTCACATTTGTACAAGCACATTGATAATTGTATTACTTTAGTTGAGCTCATGTTGATGTTACTGTTAATTTTTACTTCATGTTAGCTAGTCAATGATTCGTTTCTACAGCCTACGCTATTAGGAGACAGATAAGAGTCTTATACCTCCAACATTGTTGATATAAGCATTAATATAGTTGTAGCTGTTTCCTTCTTGGGATTATGGCATATTTCCCAGCCCATTTGTCGATTTAATCAAGGGAATGGCGATTAGGTTTCTCACCAAGGTTGACTGAAAATTAGACTTTCCAGCATGGCGGCTTCCCCTGATTTCTTTAAAGATTTACTTTTGGTCTTTTTGTGCCTTTATTTGAGGCAGGACAGTGGATAGAAATAGAAATCAGGGAGAGAGAGAAAGTGGGGAATGACATGCAGGAGAGGAGCCACAGGTCGGGTTCGAGCCTGCTTGAAGTACTGAAGCCTCTGTACATGGTGCGTGTGCACTAACCACTACACCGGTGTGTACTAAAGATTTTGTTTCATTATTGCAGAAAGTACATTTGCTGTCTATATCAAAGGATTTGGTGAGATATAGGTTACTTGGATATATGTTGGGCAAAAATGTGACATGTAATTCTCTTACAGAATGCAAAGGTAATGCCTGTTATCAATCTGTATCTATAAAAATGTTGTTCTATGCAGAAAGCTTTTCCTTTAGGGGTAACTCTTCTCTTTTCACAAAACATATTACGAGTGTGTTTATTATTGCATTTAGCATTCAAAAAATCAATTTACTTAACACTGCTCATACTTCCCACCCTGAGCGTGGTATCACTCGAAAACGGATCAAATGTGAATCTGCTAGATTTCTGCACCTTCCTTTCCCTGCAACTCAAAACAGCAGGCCCTTGTCCCTCCTCCCTAGAAGAATCTCAAAGTGGTGGACGGAGAGCTGCTGACAGTTTAGGACTCTGGAGGGGAGGGACGTCGTTGGCAGAGGAAACTTTCTTAATTTGGACTGATAACAATTCGTAGTACATCTGGACTGTCAGCAGGCAAAGTGCCAGATAAGCCAGATCATCCTATTTCTTTAACAGAGTCAGCCTTTCACTGTCTTACAATTTCCAGGAACATTTAACCCTTTGTCTTCCCTGTTCCATCCTTACTCTATCCAAGGTTTCCTACAGTACAATAATCTTGTTATGAATGACAATACTTCAATGTGGCATTGTAACACAGACTGTGAAATAAAAACCCTTGCAGTAAAAAAACCCTTTTATTTCTCTACTGTCTGTCAGAACACGAGTTGACCTCGCCTCATTACTCTGACCTGTTCTTCCTTAATTGGCTCACAATTTGACACTGCTTTTGAATAAGTGTGTGTGTATTGCGTGCGGCCTTTGAAGGATTTAGCTCTCCTCAGGTTCACCCTAATCTCATCACAGCTGCGGCTAAGAATACACACACACACACACACACACACACACACACACACACTCACACACACGCACACACATAGGCACAGAAGTCAGAGCTCATGGTGGATGTTGAACATAATACATTTCATACTATGACAGCAGAGACCAGGTTTCACATCTTAAATTCAGGGGGTGGAGGAAATAATAAGGAAAAAATAAATGAGTAGGCATATTACAATGTTAGGTAAAGAAATAAATGACATCATATAAACCAGGAAACTATCTATCTATCTGTCTGTTTATCTATCTATCTATCTATCTATCTATCTATCTATCTATCTATCTATCTATCTATCTATCTATCTATCTATGTATTTATCTATCTATCTATCTATTTATCTATCTATTTATCTATCTATCTATCTATCTATCTATCTATCTATCTATCTGTCTGTTTATCTATCTATCTATTTATCTATCTATCTATCTATCTATCTGTCTGTTTATCTATCTATCTATCTATCTATCTATCTATCTATCTATCTATCTATCTATCTATCTATCTGTCTGTTTATCTATCTATCTATCTATTTATCTATCTATTTATCTATCTATTTATCTATCTATCTATCTATCTATCTGTCTGTTTATCTATCTATCTATCTATCTATCTATCTATCTATCTATCTATCTATCTATCCATCTGTCTTGAACTTGTCCTTCAAAGGACCCCCACCCCACGGCCCCTGGGGTGTCCCTCTGCGTCACGGCCGCTGTCCTTGGCCCTGAGCTGACATCAGCAGTTAATCTGTTCCTTTAAGCTGATTTAATGTTTATCTACTCAAACGTTGTTAACCACCTGCACACGCTGTAAATCACGGAGAAAGTGAGACACAGTGGAACAATGGCCCTCTGAAACATACTGAGACACTGTCATTCAGTTTTTAAAACATGTGATGATGTAATGTTAAACATTTTAAACCCTGAATAATTAGAAAATCTGACAGATGGTTGACTTTTGTATTTCCCCCTTCACATATTAACATCATCCCTGCCACACTTGGTTGTTAACTTTCCAGACGCTGAGCTGATCTATGATACCTGTTGGTTTTTGTCTGCTACAAAGTCATTTTTTTTTAACACATTTTACAAATGTTGGCTGAGTTTCCCCAACACTAAGATAGAAATGACACAAAACCAAACTCTGTTTGTGTTTTATTCATTTTTAAAAGTTTTGTCTTTATTGTATATACATATACTATTAACACAGAGTTTTTACCTCTCGGTACAACTATGTACAACCCAATACATACCTGTGTATACACCTGTATATACCTACGTATGAACCTTTACATCCTTCACTTCATTACATACAAGGTAGTCCATGTTCTTAACCTGTATTTACACCTATACACGTTTCAGTACCTTTCTAAGCTCTTCATTATGACCTTATATACACGTGTATACACCTGCAAATGGTTGTAATCACATGTCGAGAGATAGTGCTCATAAGTTTTTTAAAAGATGAGTCGGACAGTTTGGAGTCATTCACAATCTCTTTATAATACTTTCATACACAACGGAGCAACTACAAGCTCCAACCAACCCACAACAACTGGCTGAAAATGTAACAACTGTCCATATTACAAGGAAAAAAAGAAAAAAAAACAGACATACAAATATTACAACCTGTCACTGAAAACTGGAATACTCTTAAATCTCTATACAGCTTATCTGAAGTTACCTCTGTAGAACTGAACACAGACCAGATCCACACACTCCCTTTGATGCAGCTTCCTGTTTGTTAAACGCTGAATATTAATGTACAGTTTCAAATGAACTCCTCATCAAAGCTTGTGTGTTGGTTTGGCTGCGTTGTTAGAGTATAAAAAAAGTTCCTGTTGCAGTCTGAACCAGCATCACTCTGACAGGGAACCAGACGGCCACAACAGGACATTCTCACCCTGAACTCAGTCTGCCATGCTCAGTCCTGGCCCAACACGCGCCACTAATCATATGCTCACAGCAGCAGATGTTAGCGTTCCTTTGACGGAGGAAACTGAAGCTGTAGTTGTTCACACGGCACACTTTATCAGCAAACAAGTGGAGTCTTTATGATGATTTTTCAATAAAAATAATTGAAATGTTTTGAATGAAGACTTATGAAGCTGAATGAACATTCCTTCTTAGTATATACCTGCCTGCATATAACCTGTCTACAGCTTTATACCTTTAGCTACCTACCTTTATCTGTTTATACCTCTGTTTTTACCTCTGGATATAACTGCATTTCCCTATGTATTTACCTCGGTGTTAATACCTCTCTATTTACCTCTGCAAATGCCTCTGAATGTACCTGCTTTCACCATGCCCTCCTTGTTTATCCAGATGTTTGGCCGTCTGTTTCAATGTCGTGTCAGAGGTCAGACAGTAAAGACCAGAGTCCGACCGATCGTATGTGTCTGACACACAGATAACAAAATTGGGACATAAAAATAAATGATTATAAAGTTGAGTTTATTTCACATAAATACATATGTTTGGCAGGAGTCTTTCCTTGTTTATATTTCATATTCAATCAGTGGTTTAAGAATACCTGTACTTTGCGGTCAGCAAGACAAATTGGAAGTGTTAAAGTTTCTACTCAATCTCAGACATCTTTGTTATCTGTGCGACAAGCTGTTTTCTGATCACAGATCAGTAGTGTGGTAAATCGGTCGGGCTTCAGTAAAAAAGGGTTTCGATTGTTCAGGCCTGTCGGTGTCTGACTGGAAGCAACCTCTGGTTCAGGAGGGGGAAGGGGGGATGATTTAATTTTTGTATTTAGTAATAATTTTAAAACCCAGGCGTTTTTATTTACAACAGCAGGTTTCTGCTCCTCCGGTTTAAAAATAAACTCTGTTCAACATATTTACAGAATGGTTAACATTCACAGTTACTTTAAACAGCTTGTTCACTTTGAATTAGTTTGTGTTTGTGTGTGTGTGTGTGTGTGTGTGTGTGTTTGTGGTATTTTAACTCATATATGATGGCATAGGAACAGATGGTTGAGGAGACCTCTACTCTCTTGCTCCCTGTTATCAATGGGAGAGGCGTGCAGAGGTGGGGGAGAAGGGGGGCGACCTCAGTCTTTTGTGGTGGGCAGGGCTCTCAGGTGGCAGCCTCCTGTGCGTCTCCTCCCTCATCCACCTGGTTCCCCTTACCCAGAGTCTTCATCTTGGTTAGCAGATCGCCGAATGTCTCCTTCACGCCTTTCTCAAGCAGCCAGCCCTCACTCTCACACTCGGGATTCTCTGGGTCCTCCATTGTCTCCAGAGCTGTAGTGAGGTACTTTAACCCTGCCATGTCTGCAGACTGACAAACACATGTGCACAAAAATGAGAGGTCATGATGGATGTTCGACAGCAACCAACAAGAAAGACCATCACCTATAATATTCCATTTCAATATAGTTTTCTTAGAGAGGCATGTTGTAAGGTAATGAGGCAGTGATCCTGGATGATCCCAAGAAGAAGCTCTGCCTGTCACAACAACATTAGGACCAACAAATTCCTCCAAATCATATTAAATTAATAACATGTTTTTCATTTGTTATGACTTCTTCACCATGTGGAATATATATATCCTCTGTGAACAGAAACAGCACACAAACCGTGTGATTGAGTTCAGGATGTTGTTTTTAAATCCACCGCCTGCCGTGACACTTCAGGTCAAACTTGTTGTTCTGACCCTAATAACAAATTGCTTTTCACTCTCAGGAACCGTCCCTTATCCTGATCTTCCCAGGATGCAACCTGCTGCTGCTGTGTGGAGATTAACCCCCCCCAAAATAGTTCCTGATCCTCAGTGAGCCTAACCAACGATCTTTAGCTTAACGCACTGCGCCTCCGCACCCGATCAACCACTGAATCCTGAGTCAACTCCAACATGATGAACTTTGATTAGGCTGATGTTTCAGCACAATACTTAATAAAAACCACGTACTAAACAATGTGATGTATCTTAATTAAACTAATTGTGACGATGAACAGAGCTGCACAATGTTAACACTGAACTGGATGAATATGAATGAATAAAAGGAGGTTAATAGATGATCAAATTAAGTTTGAATCAATCAAAACAATGGATATCAGAAAGGTATCTGAAATGTTATGGATGAAAGGCAAATATATTTTACAAATGTAATCAAGTGGGCGAATTGCCACATTTTTTCAGTTAGTTTCATTAAAACAATTGTTTTGTCCTTGTTGGGTCTGTTTGTCTGTTAAAGCTTTTTCTGGTTTTGTTTGTCAAGAGGAGCTGTTCCTTCAACACTAATGCTTATCACATGCTAATCAATTATGTTGGTAATCTGGAGCATTTAAGGTTGCTTTGGTTAATTTACTGCAGGTGTGCTATGTTTATCTTGTTTTAAATCAGAAGATTAAGAGAACATATCCTGTGTTAACCTCCAAAAGAAACTCCTCACAGATTAAAAATTACAGCAGGTTTGATGCAGCTAACCTGAACAAAAATATAAACCAGTTTTGTTATTGCTATTTCTTGGCTCTGGAAACTCCAGGAAGTTACTTGTCCTCACAATAAATAATAATATACATAACCCTCTGAACTACAAAATGTCTCTTTTGGATTATTCAAATGATGTATGGTGGGTTAATAAACTTTAGAGTGAGCCATGAAAGCTGTTTGTTTCTGTTACCAGTCTTTAAGCTAAGGAGCTGCTAGTTGTAGCTTCATAATATATAAAGAGTTGTGCCAATCCAAAAATCCCCCCAAAAAGGGAAGCAACAGGGTTCACTAGATAAGGAATTATTTCTTTGGTTGTCACAAACTTGTCTGGTGCTGCTGCTGATTGGATGAGGATGGTTGAGTATGGACCCTTACCTCTAGGATGATGGTGCCTAAGACTAGTATTCCAATGCTTGACATCATACTGCTGAAGTAGGAAAAGAGGGCTTCACGGCAGCCGCGGGTCCAGATGTTGAGCTCCTCAATGCGGTGGTCATAGTCATAGTGGGCAGAGTTATTGGTCAGGTGATGCTGGATGCAGGGCCGTGGGGAACCAGGGTTACAGCAGCTGAACGGTACGCTGTCCATCAGGTACTTCTGCTCCACATTACTGAGGACGCGACTGCAGAACAGACATTTAGAATTCATGTTTACTGACTCAACAGTGAGGTCTGAGGTCACAAACACAGACACAATGGGTCTCATAACCACACAGGTATGGATGAAAACTCAGTTGGACTATTGGGGCCCTCTGAGCTCTCAGGCTGCTGGGGCCAGAGCCTCTGTTTGAAGGGACTGTTAACTTTTTGCTAAATGACGATCAGAAGAGGATTTTTGTCTAACAAAAAATGAGAAATGTCTCTTTGAACTGAGGCTCTGTTTTAGTGACCTCTTAACCTTATCTTAACACTAAAATGAGATAAATAGAATTACTAGGTTTGCTCTGCTCATGTTGGAAAACAAAAAAAGTACCATTAGTATTACATTAAACATAAATTACCAAAGCTAATGTACACTAATGGAAAATAGTAAAAGTCCCAGTATAGAACCCTGAGGCATGCCCATTAAAAAGTAGGCAGGAAAAGGAAGGAAGTCCAGAAAATAAACATAAAATGTAAAGCAATATCATAACAGCATCTACAGCATCATCTTCCAGCAAACTGTCCTGTCAGAGCTGACTTCTGAATCTAAAGAGAGCTAAAAATGCAGCAAGCTACGGTGGCTCATTAAATCATTAGAATTTACTGATTTCCTCTGTCAGAGTGGGAACTGCTCCAAAGCACAGGCATAGTTTACACTAATATGTTTCCAGTGTGAGTAAAGTTATTCCTCATCTGAATACATTAAAATCTGAAAATCTATAGTTTTTTTCACCACAAACAAAAGAACATAAAGTCAAAAGACACTGTGAAGACTGATTGAAAGAATTGACCAGTGGGTGTGGCCTGTGGCTAACAGGGGGGTTAAGATTGGATGACAAGAAATAATCATCTCAAAGCTAGAGAGAGTAATATCTCTTAAGTCCATTAGTACAGAAACAGAACATGGAAACACGCAACCAGAGCCTTACGTGTCCCTACCAATCAGTTAAATATAGTTATTGATCAAATCAGACGAGTTCTGCCTTTGTATGTTTGTAATGATCACGATATGTCCGACATTTTAAGAGCTTTTATGGTGAGAGACCAATGATGTGTTTAACCTTGCCATGTAAATGGGTGTGTAAGCTGCAGCTCGGTTGAGATAAGATCCTAACAGATTATAGACTTAAGGAGGGGAAGCTAGTGCATCGACCTCCTGTATGGTAACTTCTACCCACTTAATTCCCTCATATATCCTCCATTGACCCGTTTTAACAAAACTCTCTCTTTGGACCCCCTGAGCTCTGAAGGTTTAAAGTGTGATTCAGCTGAAAACGCCCTGCACTTAGATACTGCAGGTTTCAATAAGGCTTTTCTCATTAGGGAGCTAAGAGATAATCCCAGTTTGTGCTTTTGATGACCTCAAGATACAGAAAAAGAGGCAGAATTAAGAGAAATTAGGTCAAAAGGATAACTTTCTTGGAAAGTTAAAACAAAAAGCAATTGGAGGTTCTGCACAGCTCAACATCTGGATCAGATGAAAACTAATCTTATATCATAAGTTTCTGTCCATCTTTAGCTATTTTTTGTACACAATTTCTGTAATAAAACCACTGACACTAGAGGATTGATTGAGTTGAAGGTTGATAAATAACACTCTGCTTAATCAGTTGTCAGAACTGTTGGTTTTGTTATTTCCTTACAATAAACTTAGCAATAACTGTCTCAGCTGTTTCAATGTTCGGCTGGTGTAGGGGTACTCACTCTTTGACCAGATCATTGCTCATGTCCAGGTAGCGGTTACTGATCCACTGCACCTCGAACCAGTCCCTGAAGTTGTTGTTGCCACAGCAGCGGAACTCGATCTGTGTCATGTCAAGCGTCCTCTTCATGAAGCAACGTCCTGGCGTGTCTGTGTCCTTATAGAACTTGATGCTATTCTTCAGGCCCTCAGCCAGTGTCAGGTACACGGCAAACTGCATGAGGAAGCAGAGCAACCCAGTCAACAGCAACAGCCCGTTGAAGCCGCAGCACATCATCAGGTATGGCTTCAACATTGGTTTCCATTTTGCAAATTTGACAGGGTCCAGAGAGTCGTGGCACACCTTTCCTCCAAAGGCGTTGATCCCACAGGCCAACAAACCAACCAGGATCAACAGGTTGGGCACTAAGTGGCTCTCATTATTGTCCATCATCTCGCTTCTCTTTCGCAGCTCGATCTTAAAAAAGATGCCGAGGCTGAAGATAAAGATCCCCACGATGACCGAGAGCCAGTAGATCAGCCATAGGCCCTGAGCCAGCTTTACCCGCTTTTGCGAGTTAAACTTCACTGGCATGAACGGCATTTTTAACTTTTGGTGTGAAAGAAGCACTCAGCTAAAATCAAAAATCACTTCAAACAGGTATTAAGAAGAAAACCAGGCTCCTTCAAAGTGAAAATCCCTTCAAGTTTCAGAGTTTTGATTGGTTCCAGAAAGAAGCAGTTGAATGCGACTCCGCCAGAACTCCTAATTTTAGACCCATATTGCCCAGCAGGTCAGGACAGTCCATAATGATGGGGGGGCAGAGGGGTCTGCCATAAAATTACAAAAAAAAAAGTTACATAAAGCCTACTTGTTTAAGTAGCCTACTCAGCTCCTCAGCACTGATATTTTCTTGCAGAAGAAAAGGTTCAACTGAGAGTGAGCTGTGACTTGTCATCCCAAACCTCCGATCAGCTCTGATCCCATTAACAGCAGATCAGGTGCTGCCTCTAATCCTCCGACTTACTGCTAATTGGTTTGATGTTAAGCAGCATTTTCACCCTCTCTGCCTGTCACAGCTCAAAGTTCAGTTCTGCTGAGAGACGATCGCCTGCCTCAGTGCCCAACAGGTGGGCCACAGCCACAGGAAGCCCAAGAACTGATAAAGTGTTGGTTTGTTCACTCAGCAAGTAAGATACTAAAAACATCAACAGGAGCACTGCTGTGTAGGCTGTTATCATATCCTGTACATGGACTACCCAATCACATGGTGCTCCATTAACAGAAAACTGGTCATGTCCAAGATCCACAAAAAATTAAACTAATTCCACATAATGAGCTGTTGATCAATACACTGTAGTGACTCTCTAAAGACACCTTCACACATTATGAACAGAAAGGAGTCCCCAGATCACAAAACACTGCATATAATGTAACGACAACTCACACAGACACATTTGAAATGACTTTGCCTGTTATAGAACTTCATACATTTTCTCATAATTTGTATTTTCTGATGTTTAAGTTGAGTTTTTTAGTGTGTGTTTTCAACAATCACCTGAACAAGACAACTAATGAACTCACAAATCTTTGGAAAGGTTTATCTCCTGACAAGCTTTTTTCCTGTGGATAGTTCATATTAAATCATCTGGGCTTGACTCATTTATCTTGTTCCCACAAGATAATGATCTAGTCTCCAGAAGAAATTATGGAGCCAATCCTGGCTGTCATTGGGTGAGAAGCGGGGTTACACCCTGGACTGTTTGCCAGTCAGGGCTGACATATAGAGACAGGCAACCAGCCACTCTGATTTACTTTTGCCAAAGTCAAGTATAGAAGTAAAATAATTTAGTGGTTTAAGTTAATCTGTGATTAATACCTTCAAAGTAATGAATTTTATAATAAATGTTTTACTGCACAGTTGTGTAAAATGGACATGAATCTAACATAAAAACATAATGATTTGATGCAGTGCCCTTAACGTTCCTTTACTGTGTGGATGATCTTCTGAAATATGAAGGATGAATATTACCTGAAGCAAACAGAAAAGAGACTGGAGGTATGGATGTATTCATCACTATCTGGAGGCATGGGCCATGTGTTGAGATGCATGCAGTATGTGCTTCTGTAACTGCATGGCTTTGTTCTGTGGCTTCATGAACGTAACATTAAGGGTTCCAAATGTTTTTGTACACATATTAAGGATCTGTATATACCCACAGAGGACATCATCAGGATATAATTATTGAAAAGCTGATTTAAACCTGAAGCTCTGAACATCACCGTCCTTTCTCCACAGAGGCAGTAGTATAAATTACAATCCAGGTTAAAAGAGAGCCGGCTGAACAGACCCAGCTAACCCTCTAATCTTTCTTTGTAGCATACCCCCAGGGGCTACAGAGGGCAGAGCAGCTTTGTGAAGAGGCTTTAGCTCCTAGCCCCAGTGTACCCACCATGCTCCAGCGGGTGAACCACTGGCTGTAGAGTCTGTGCAGTAGAGATCAGCACCCCCATACAGTGTGTCAAAAACATGAACTATTCTGACCAAATTGTTTTGGTATAAGGCTATAAACATGGACATTTAACATGGGGTGTGTTTGGGTCTTTTGGAGCCTGTCTCAAGTGAAAGGATAAATGGACTTGAGCTTGTGTAATGCTTTCCTAGTCTTCTGACTACTCAAAGCGCTTTTACAACATTTACACACTGATGGCAGAGGTTGCTATGTAAAGTGGCCATTATAGCAAGCTAATCTCATTCACAAACATTTACATGCTGCTGACAAAGCAGCAGAAACCACTTGGGGTTAAGTGTCGTATCCAAGGACACATCAGACATCTAGCTGCAGGAGCTGGGGATCGAACCCTCTACCATCTGGTTGAGAGACGACTGCCACTGAGCCCAGCTGCCCAAGGTGGACATCTGAAGGACGGCAGTTTTTTCCTTCCAAATGGCTTCATATATCAACATTGGAGGATACTGCTTGCTCAGGAGCGGTATTTGTGAGAATCAGAAATACTTTATTAATCCCAGGGGGGTCAACAGAGCTGTCAATTATTGTTTTATTGTTAAGAAAAAGAAACACTTGGGAATAAATCATCATTACCAGCTATAATTAATTTTTTGTACATGTATTTTGATTTTATAGTTTCACCTGTGTCCCATTTGTTAACGTTGAGACTAAACTTTTGACCTATACTGCTGCCAGTTAGCAGAGGAAGTGCTTAATATTTTGGCTTCACTTCAGGAGAGCCATCATGTTGTCCATCTTTTTATACTGTTTTGAGGTAAAAACGTAATAATAAGTAAAGAACAATACATTTCTTTTAAGGTTTTTATTTGTTATTCTTATACAATAATGTACATAAGTCCATTTTACAAAAATTCACATATTAACAAGTTAGCTGTTACAGATGATGCAGTGTGAGAAGGCGACATGCTGTGAACATGTTTGTTGATCGGAAAGTCCTTTTTAAACGTCAACACAAATGAACAGAAAGTCTGAAACAAGAAATAAAATGATCATTTAAAATATCACCTATTCAAAGAAACAACATGATTTTTATTTCCAGACTAATAAATAAATAAATAAATGAAGATTTCTGTTTCTGTCTGTTAAGGATGTCGGTATCTCACATCACAAACTAAAAGAAATAAAATAAAAAACACATTCAACCCATTTCAACAGAAAGTGACATCACACAAAAAGCATACACCTCTTTAAATAGAAACTTAAAACGACCAACTAAACTTAAAAAAACTGAAGCTGACATCTGATCTGCTGTTCATTCCTAAACAACACACACACATGTCTGATATGTGGTTTGATATATTGTCAAACTGATCGATAAGACAGATTCATATGACGATAAGTAATATTCCTGTTTCCACTGGTCTTTCTTGATGCTTGCAATGTTACTGCAGAAGATGCTCAGAACTCCTTGATCTGTTGTCTTGAAAATGCTTAAAAATCAGGAATCTCAACAGAAGCATCTGTAGTAAGATATTTCTAAAGTATCTACAGACTTGTTTATGTTTGTAATATGTCTTTCATTTATCAGGTTGACATTCTGTCTCTGGAAGTACTGCAATACCAATGAGCTGCTGATATGAGCGTGATGACACCAAGGTCCCAAACAGGCCCCCTTTAACAATCCTTACCTATCCATTAGAACGTTAAGATGAACAGGTTGAAGTGGCCTGTCATTACATTTTCATTTCAGTGGAACTGATTTCAAAGGTTGACAAATAATTAAAAAAAAACCTTTAATTTAAAACTCTTACAAAAACTTAATAATAACTTTTTGACTGTGTGAGGGAAGTACTAAATGTGGAGTCAGTTAAATATCGCCTCTCTCAGGTAACAGGTCAAAGGTAAGAAGCCTCCATTAAACAGAAACCAAAAAGCCAGAAGTAAAAAAAAAAAAATCCCTGAAAGCTGATCTGAGCTCAGCGCTGCGAAGCTGATTAGTCAAGGAGGAGTTGTTTTAAAAAGAAAAAAAAAGGGGCAGGACAACATCAACAGCCAATTACCCGCCACGGTTCTCAGCATGGGCGGACGCAAATATCACAGGTGCTGCCAGTCGATAGCAACCAGCGTCTGATTGGCCTCCTGGGCATGACCAATGACCTCAGCCACGCCATGCTGACGCCACAAACGCTCAATCTTCCGGTAACGCTCCAAACACAAGTGGAGGGGGTTCCCCCGCCTGCAGGGAAACACACAACAGACACATTAATGCACACATGAATACACACATTGAGACCAAGGCAGGGACATGTTCCCGCATATGAAGTGAAACACAATAATAACAGAGTAATGAACAAATTGTTACACATCTTTGTGTATGTGTACACCTACTTAAGGCCCTGGTCCGTCTCTCCGTAGTCATCCAGGTATGGTGGAGGATAGAAACAGCCCTTTGTTTTACCAGCGACAAACAACACCTGGCTCTCTCTGACCCTACACAGACACACAGACACAGACACACACACACACACACACACACACACACACACACACACACACACACACACACACACACACACACACACACACACACACACACACACACACACACACACACACACACACACACACACACACACACACACACACACACACACACACACACACACACACACACACACACACACACACACACACACACACACACACACACACACACACACACAAAATGAACACTTCAACATTGTACATCTGAGCCTGAGGATTTTACTAGTTGTTCAATTAAGCTTAATAGGTAATCAGGTGTGCAGTCATGCTAGTAGGAAATAGGTGTAGGAATGCAACCAGCATTCATTTTTAGATGTGCAGATAGTTTTTTCACACAAAACATTAGGTCTACAAAATGTGAGAAAGTTTTGAAAAAGGCTCATTACAATTCCACAAGGTCACAGGGTGGCCTATGTTAATCTGTCAATAAAAAAACCTTACAATGACAATGTGTTTCCCACACAAAGACAATACCTGGGTGGGCCGCTCAGGTATTTTTCCTGACCTTTTTTGATTTATCAATTAACTCACTGCACGTGAGAAATGCACACAAGCACAAGAAAGAGAGAGAGAAAAAAAGGTAGAGTGTGTATGTGTGGGTGCATGTCTGGATAAGAGAATAGAAGGGGAACAGAGTTCAGATGAGCAGATTAAGTAATTTTTTCACAAACTGAAATAAGATAGTAAAGTACAATTAATATATAAAAACCTTATATCAATATATAACCTAAGCTAGTAACATTTCAGTGGTGTAAGCAGGAGAATATTTCACCTGAGGAAGAGGCCCAGCCCGGCTCCACAAGTGAAGGTGTGAGCTGTGCAAGCCCCCACATCCTCCCCATCCACCTCTGTCTGACAACAGTAACTCTGAGAACACAACATGGAGCCACACACCAGACAAAGGGTGGGAGCCCGTGACTTGTCTCCTCCTGATCGCGGGCACCTGCATATATAACACACGGATCACACACAGATCACACATTGGTCTTTTTCCTATCTTTATTCAAGAGTATGCTCTCCCTCATAAGCCCTAGCATAGTTTTCATCAAACTTTCATTTGATGTCCTCAGATTTCCATAAAAGCTCTCTCCGAGCCTTATGAAACAGTCAATGGCTATAACCACTGGCTGGCTGATGACTTGGGCTCAGAGACTGCCACACATCAAACACCCTACAGATCTATACCGTGTTGCCTCAAATCACACAAGCACCCACCCAGAAAATGCAGATATTTTCAGGAGTGCAGTGCATGTGTGAAGGGGCTTTAGTGTGACTTAGGATAAGGTTTTGGGCCAGAGACCTGGATATCTGTGGTAGCTACAATATATCTGAGTGCAAGCATAAAGTTTAAGCACTAGCAACCAAAATGAAACATACAGGTATTGTATGAGTGTGAGGGCAGGGCTTTTGGGATAAGCAATCAAAGCATGCTCTCAAACGGAAACATCGTGCTCTTCAATAAATACAGGAGAAAAAAAACAAAGATGTAGATTAGAGAGTTTATACAAATCTGTCTATGTAGTACTGACGTGAAGCTGGACGCCTGGTTGATCAGGACGCTGTAATCCTCTGGCAATTCAATCAGTCGGTTCGACACTCTGGGGAACCTGACGATGACTCCACCCCCCTGCAGCGCCTGTCTCACCGCTGGATGACAACACCACCTGTAGTGCCCACACACACACACACACACACACACACACACACACACACACACACACACACACACACACACACACACACACACACACACACACACACACACACACACACACACACACACACACACACACACACACACACACACACACACACACACACACACACACACACTGAGTCCTGCGGTCCTTAAATGTTACATAGTGACAGCTGATGACATTTGGGATTTGCCATAAGTGCTATCCCAAACCAATTGGAGTGTGGAGTGTGGAGTGTGGGAGTGGTTTATTACTCCCTCTTACAGATAGTCTCATTTAATGCCGGCTTACTGAGCAGGTGCACCACTGTGTTTTGTTCGTCATGGAAGATGCGCTATACAAATCTCAAGTCCATGTGACTCATCCAACGAACCAAAAATGCTTTTAGGATCATTTTTTATGTTCTTTCAGGGAGTGATTTTAATAACTCATTTAACCTTTTATTAACATTGTGATATGAAACCATGATTATGACCTGCTGAGGCCAGAGATAAAGGTGTTTCTCCTGAAGCTTACAGCTTTATTTCAAATATTTTTTTATAATGCACGTTACTGAAAATGTGTGAGTTTTACTACAAACAGAATACACTCTCCGACCGAGTGGCAAAGTGAGCTCAACTCAAGTGAATCATGGGAGATGTAGAAGCTGTTCCAGGGACCATGTTCTAAGAGACTGACACTTCTCTGAAGGGTTGTGAACATACAAAATGCACATACATACTTTATTATGTGTGAGTGTGTGTTTTAGCTTGTGTTTGTTACCTGTGTATGAGTGGTTCCAGCAAAGTGTGATGGCTCTGATAGATCTGCAGCAGGTTGGAGGGCAGACTGAGGTAGCTGCACAGTGCCTCCCACTGACCAGGACCTGCAACTGTAACAAGAATGCACAAACACAGAATAGAACGTATCATCACTTAATCGCTTAGATTTTCTTTTGAACCTGTTCCTGATCTTTACAGATTAGTGCTGCTGCTTAGCTTTGGCAAATGAGAAAATGACCAGCAGCCAGACCACATTCATATCTAAAGTATGGGGATAGACCAAAAAGTGTGGAGTGAATATGAATTGCGATGGTTATCCAATAGTGACACTGATGGCACTCAGCAGAGTTCACAAACATTCACTTTTTGTGTAACCTGAGATCAGCTCTTTATCTTCTTATCTTTTTTTTTTTTTAAATCTACACCCTATGTTCTTCTTCTTGTTGTTCTATGTTAATTACTTGTATGATTCTTCATGTTTTGAGTGTTTCATGTGTGTATAAAAGTGTTATTGTTCAGTCAGTTTTGTTTTCTGTGTATTACTGTGTTGTTGGTGTGACCAGACTATGAGTGTGGGAGAATGTGTGTGTTCAGTTTATAGTGCATGTGTGTTGTTGTATTACTGTGTGCTGTGTATAATTACCCAGCAGGTCAGCAGGTGGCGCTGTAGAGTTCAGGTAGTGGAAGAAGAGAGCAGCAGCTCGGAGGAATGGCAGAATGCCCACTTTAACACAATGAAACAACTGCCACCCAGAGGAGACTTCAGGTAACACACTTTAATGATATAAAACAAACATACAGGGTGTGTTATTAAACAGAGCTGTTGGTATCAGTGTACAGAGGACTCACAACTCAGATGCTATTCCTGTGTTGTTTTTAAGTAAGCACTCAGTCTAAATAATTAAGCAGCAGATGGACATATCAAGATCTGTCGGATCAGATTTGTTTTTTTTATTTCAGAATGACAGGTAGTGACATGTCAGTGTGTGTGTTTTTGTGGTTGTGCTTACCTGCCCAGGTGTTTCCTTAGCGTGTTGTAGAGCTTACATGTGAGCTCCTCTTCCTCTGATGCCCCACTGTCCTGATCCATGCACACCTCCTCTACAGACAGAGACGTATGGCAAAGATTACAGGTTAGAGAGAACCCTTCAAAAATAGACAGTAGTTGGTACCAACATGTGTGTTTATGTATGAATGAATGCTTTGTGTTTGTGTTAATCACCTGTGGTGGAGGTGAGAAGGATCTGAACCAGGTGAGCCACAGTTACGAGGTAAAGAAGGTGGAGGTGAGCCGAGTCTACCCCACTCCGCCCTGATTGGTCTAGACTGTAAACTGAGCTGTACGACAATACACTATACACCTGCAAAGAGAAAAATACACTTCATTATATATCAAACATGGATTCAAAGTGGATATATAGTGACGATTAAGTGGATTTAAACTGGATTAAAAAAGTAATTCAACTTCGACAGTTTTATACATTGAAACTACATATGGACAAACTATGGCCTGTGTGATCAGGTCTCAATGTGTCCTCAATGCATCTTGGTTGTAAACTAAAGACTGTAACCGTGAATGGAACAAGCCTGAGTGACGTCATTTATCTGTTCCCACAGGGGGCACTGGAAGCCCGTTGATGGCAGTCACCATACTGGAAATACTCTCTCAACCTAACGACAGGCTGAGAGCTGGAGCTGAGGCGGGTCTTAAGTCTCCTGACAAACCGTTACACCACTCCCGCCGGGTCAGCTACCCCTAATTGTGAAGAACGCTTAACCTTTGTAAAATCAAAACGGATGAATATTCAAAAAATGCATCCCCGTACAGTGAGTGCTGATCGAGACATTAACTATTCAGAGTAATTTTGTTCTTTGAACCAGGCTGTACGTGTTCCTTTCTGTTGTAAAAACAGAAGTTTTTGAATGGGTGTGTATGTGACTTCTGGTGATTCTACAGCCAGCCTCTAGTGGACACTCGATGAACTGCAGGATTTTGCTCTTCATTGCACACATTGGCGTCATTTTTCAACACTAGAGTTTGCCGCTTGCTATGATTGCACCTTCTCTTAGACTCTCTACATTTGGTCAGATTGATCAGAATGCATATTATTACCAGGTGTAAACAGAGCTTTAGAGTCACCTGGATTCACCCTACATTTAACAGAACATTTATTACATTGAAAATGCTGGTAAATGGACATCACAAACATTGACTTGGGGATGGGATTGGCTATGTTATGGGTTAATTTCATGTTGGTTAAATTCAGAATTCTGGATGAATCACATCCCTGTCGACTACATTTACACCAACAGCTCACAAGAATTATACTTCCAACCATTATCAGGGCGTCAGCTGTTTTACCTACTTAATTTAAATGTGAAAATACAGTGTTTAAACCAGAATCAAATGGACTAAAATTTAAAATTAACTGGATTTGAAATTGATGTACTTGATGAAAATACATGTACCGTAAGTGGACATGGAGTGGATTTTTACTGAATACAAACTTAAACTGGAAATTAATCGGACATAGACTTGTTCCAAATTAGACATAAACTGGTCATACAGCGAACGGTAATGGTTGCAAACTTCAGTTCTGAGTACAATGAATAAATGATGTGTAAGGTGGATATAAAATGAAACTCACCAGCAGGTGGAACATGTCAATGTCGAGGATACACGGAGTGTTTTCTACCTGAGAGTCAGGAACCAGGGCTAAAACACACATGTCACATACATTTGTCTTTTATACACTTGTACAGTTGTTAATATCTGTTTAAATGTTGTGTGTACGCACAGGGTTGAGTACAATGTAGTGTGTGTGTGTACATTATTTTGATGTGTGAATGTGTGTACCTGAGAGCAGCCTGATGAAGTGTGAGTGAACTGTTGTCATTGGAGCTGCAGTCCAACAGGCTGAACTGAACCTGGCGAGAGAGCTCAGACAGTCGTCCTGTAACACATACACATAAAGGGACACACCTGAGTTTTAACTACTTTGATAATATGTGTCCTCAGTCATGATGTACCAGAGGCTATCAGGTAAGCAAATGTTCCACACCACATTCAGTGCAGTTTATTTTTTAAACTTCTGTTCTTTAAAATATTTATCAGCCTCTTTGGAAGTTAAACATCTGATCAAATGCCACAATTTCCCAGTTTGGGATCAATAAAGTAATTCTATTCTATTCTATTAACCGCTGTTTTGTTTCTGATCAGTCACCTGATCAATCAGCTGTTTGTTTTTTCTTGATCAAATATCAGACCATTGTTTTGTGATCAAATATCTGATCAATCAGCTGGGATCTTTCACATCAGCTCTGTTTAATAAACACCTGATGGTCGGACCTCCCTCCAACTGAGACAAACAAGGCTGACTAGAAGATGAGTTATCAGCAGCAAGCTGAACTGATCTTAATACAGTTTCCAGGAGGTATCAGTGAACCCCTCTACTACTCCCACCCAATGTGATGGTTTGTCTCTCTTAACCTGACATGCACAGATTGATATCATCACCTGTCGGCAAGGTAAACTTCCAAACAACGGCTTCTCTTCGTCCATCAGAAGGCGCTCTGCAAAGAAATAAATTGTCAACAAAACCTCTCATCATGTGTGCATTCACCTTTCAGGTGTGTGTGTGCATATCTTCCAAATGTGTTAATCAGAATCAGAAATTATAAATCCCAGAGAAATGTGGTTGTTACAGCTGCTCTTACAAACAATATAGCAGTAGAAATAAAGTTATATACAATCAAAATAGGAATAAAATAGGAAAGTAAGTAAGATATAAAGCTATAAGTACAAGACATACAGTAGTTACAATATATGTGTGTCTCAAGTATAATTGTACATGAATATATACCTCTCGTGTGTGTGTGTGTACTTTTCAGGTGTGTGTGTGTATACCTATACTCTGGATGGTGTAGGCGCAGGAGGACCAGATCAACACAGGGACTCTCTGGTCCTGTTCGTTTGGGTTCACTTTCAGCCCCACCTTGTAGGTGGACATGCTGAACGTGGTGATCATCTCATTGATGCTGCTTGAGAATGGGTTACTGAGGGAAACAGGGACATCAGACGTTATCTAAGTGTGTGCAGGGGTTTACACTTACTATAACAAAACTGTTGTGAGTGGAAAGTTTTAGAATAAGGACACTGAACTACATTCAGTCCAGTTTAGTTATATGAACCTGAATTTCTGGACTCACCTGAAGGTCTTAGGCCTGGCACATAATAAAAGATTTTGAAAATCTTAAATTATTTTTTAAATCTGAGAGACCCTACACATGACAACAAATCGTGACAGAATGAACAGTTTTCAAACACAACTTAAAAAATAGTAAACAAACGTGATTGTCAAGCTAAATGTGGCTAGCTGTTAGCTGGTACATCTATTACGGGAAACATTTTGGTCCTTGTCAGTTGGATTGTGTTTTGTTTTACAGGACATGTTGTATAAACACTCGAGTTGTTGCCACAAATCAACAAGTCGGTCCTGAATTTATGACGTCCATCTAACTATATGCTTTGTGTTTGCTCTCATCGCCATGGTTATGTTTGTTGTGCTTTCTGCTTCAGTCAGCTTGCTTCCTTATTGGCTATTGTTCCATTCCCAAAATCGGCCAGATTATCTTGTAGTGTGTGCCCCGCTTGATGTGAGCCAGGCAGCAGCCCTGTTGTGTTTTTACACCAGATTCAAGCAAGAGCTCTTTAGCTATTTATTTATACAAATACACGCTCTTTGCTTAATGCTAACATCAGCATGCTACCTTGATGATGAAAATCACAAATCAGATTAGGAAACCATCAATTTTGTATGTATTTGACACTTTAAAATGTTGACCTCAAAAATATGCAAAATCTAAGCCAAACACAGTTAACATATGTAAGAAGAACAGCAGATTGTACAGATTTGAGTTTGTAGAATGTATCTATTTATGTATTTATAGACACAAATAACCCTGATCAGGAACAATACAAACAACTTGTGACTCACTGTGGAGTGAAGTCGACTCTGAATCCTTCAGGAACAACAGGCTCTTCCCCCTCTGCTACATCTGAAACAAACACGTCTGATGTTTTGCTCTGGTTTCATTACACACTGGCTACATCTCATACAACAAGAATTACTATATAAACATTTAGAATGTTTGTCTTTATTTCAAAACAAAGTACATCATGTGACTCTGCCTTCAGATGACAAATGACTAACCGCCAGACTGCTTCCTGAGAGAGAAGTGTAGTACTGTTATCTGCTGATTGGTTGTTTTCAGCCATGCCTCAAGACTGGGATGATCCACACTGAGAAGAAAGTAAGAGAAAGAAGGCTTAACTTTTGTGTTTATCCTTTTCAAGTGTAGGTTAGGGTTAGGTGAGTAAACCTGTTGTCAGATTTGAAAACTTGTGCACAAGTGTGTGTTAACCTCTGGTTTAGTGTTTGTATACCTATGGCCAGTTACCGATAAGTGTGTATATATATGGTAATGTTTATGTGCATCTATGTGGTCATCTGAGCAACCGTGTGCTTTTGTTAGCTGTGTGTATTAGCTGTGGTGAAGTGTGTGTACCTGGGGTTAGGCGAGTGTGTGTGGGGCAGTAGAGGGATCACAGTGTTGCTCAGACACTCGCACAGTGGACACAGGAACTCTCCATTCTCCACGTCATAGCTGGTGTGACCCCTAAGACGCTGCTGACGTCTCTGCTCCTTCAGCTGCACTGCCTCAAAATACCTGAACACAGGTGAAGGAATAGTTTTAAAAAAGAGCAGGTGCTAAAAACTAACATTCACATGGTTCTTGCACACTAGTTTCTCTCAAATGTTGTCTTTTTTTAAATCAAACACAACCTTTATAAAGACAGCACTGGGTTGCAACAGCTAGGCTTTAGGTTCAAATGTGGCCTAGTTTGAACATAGTTTAATCACTACTTATATTTAAGGTTGTTGCACCAGCTTAGATAGTTCCAATTCAGGCATAAAACATCAAATCTTACACCTAGTAGGTGTAAAGTTCACAGTAAACTACTGTTGTCATGGTTTATTGTTTTGAAAGGCTGGTTCACTTTTTTTCCATCATTAGTCCATTTAGAGACAAAAGGGCCCCAAATGAAACACTGTTACAAACACTGTATTAAGAAAAATGTTTTTCACTGATTGATCACATGAAGTTAAAATTAATTTCTGTAAGAATATGTTGGTTAGTTTGGACATTACGCTCTACAGGCTGAGATGAACTTTATGTCCTGGTAATGCAACAAAACAACAAACAAGACTAGTTTCATTTTAGGGTTGAGGACAGACTTTACACCTTCACGTAGGACAGAACTCACCTCTGCCAGCAGGTGGCATGCATGATATGTCCACAGCTTGCCGTGTGAATCCCCATTGACATGTCAGGGTGCATGAGCAGGGGGTCGTGACGCTCTGCAACACACCATTTCACATCAGTCAATTTACTTTAGTTAACCCTGAATGATGGCTGCCCTGACGATGTAGACAAAAGCTCCACCCACCTGGCTCAGGCAAGCTGCGTTGGCGGTTTTTGGACAGAACTGTGGATCTCTGGACAAACGCTGCCAGAACCATGGCTTTACCGTGACCTCTGACCTCCTGCTCCTCCTGACACAATATGCAGGTAACCAGTTGACGTCGCTCAGCTCCACACACTCTCCTGGGACCAACACACACCTGAGAGAGACAGGTATCCTCCAGACTGGGAGGACTGGGTTTTGGCAGGGGGGGGGGGGGTGCGGGGGGATAGAACATCTTAATATTCTGTCATAACTTAACAAATAATATTTTTTTAACGGGGCCTGTTGAAAAATGGCCCAGTTTAAAATATATTATTTTGTAGTTTGAATGTATAGCTGATGAATTAGGTAAATAAACAAATACACTATTTTAAAGGCCTTTGATCAGGATGAGGGCCAAAACACTTTGATCAAGATCTCCCTGGTACCTGCTGTGTGCAGCTGCAGACGTTAACAGGGGTGGACCAGTGTGGATAGGTGTACCTGGTTTCTGCAGCAGCAGATGTTGAGGCCTCAAGCTCCTCTAGACTTTGCTGGAAAAGTTCTTTATTCTCATTGATAAAGTGTTTTTGCATCTCAGACATCTGTGCCATAATCTTCTCCCTCCTGAGTCGAGCCATCTCTGCCTTCCTCTTCCTCTCAGCCTTGTCTTTGTCTCGAATCGTCTGCAGGAAGAAAATGTAAACAACAGACTTTGAATAAGACTTTGAAGCCAACATTAAAATCTATAAAGGCCATTTTGATAAATAACACTGTCAGTTGCTATCAACCGCAGAGCGCATGTTTTGCAGTAAGATTGTTCCATGATGTCTGAGCCACAAATGTAAAGTTACATTCACCCTTTGCTTTTCATTCAGGCATAATGACCTGTAAGGCCCAGGTCAGAATACCCAAGTGATAGATATACTGCTAGATATATTCACAAGTGCTTGATCATGCATAGTTCTAAAAGTAGAAACAACAATTTTAAAATTACTCCTGAATTTGATAGGAGGCAATCAAAGTGTGATGATCTAATACTGGGATTTGTCTTGGTCGAAGCCTTCCAGCTGCATTCTGGACCATGTGTAGATGTTCCTGGTATGATTTATAGTTGCAAAGGAAAGGGGAATTACAGTTGTCTAGCCAGGAAGGTATTAAAGAATCAATTACAAACTAAAATGTGTCCTAAATTAATAAGAATTTGTGTCTAAAAACTAAGACTTACTAAATCTAAAATAGCTGCCAAAACTAACACTGCTCTCATCCCCTTGTTTTTTTTTATTTGAATGGTTTTTAAGAGTTTGTGTTACGCACCTCCTCGGGGCCTTGTCCCTGGCTGATGGTGACAGTGGAGGTGGATGCTGTCCGTTCTCTCATTGTCTTGATATTTGCCACCATCTGCAAAACACAAGTGAACCTTACATCAATAAGAGAAACATCAAGATGATCGAGAGAGAATTTTTGACCCAG
Source organism: Labrus mixtus (assembly GCF_963584025.1). Taxonomy (NCBI): domain Eukaryota; kingdom Metazoa; phylum Chordata; class Actinopteri; order Labriformes; family Labridae; genus Labrus; species Labrus mixtus. The sequence continues at coordinate 30,177,576 of NC_083617.1, forward strand.
AGGATTACTTAGATTTTTACCTCAAACTTGTCCTTTAAGATATGATTGTGAATAAGAAATTATCTGAAAATAATAATAATGGGCAAAGGAGAGAGAGCCCATGAGAGGCCCTGATAACAGATCTGTCATGTTACCAAATCACCTGTTTAACATTTTTTACTGCCCTAATGTGAAGTGTATAACATTTCCGCAATATAAAATCATTTACACTCCACTTAAACAGCTAAAACACAATAACATTGATAATAAATAAATATAAGTTTTCCTCTCTGATTTACACATAAACAAAAGTATGTCTGGTGAAAAAACAAAACCTGATTGAATGAAACATTTAGGATCTGATCAGATTGATAGATAATTAGCATATAATTCAGTAAAATGTGCCATTGTGATGATATAATGTTGACATCAGTGTTTACCTTGAGGATCCATGTGATCATATCTTTGTGAACCTCCAGGTGGGGAGCGTTCTGCAAACTCTCCAACAGAGCTAGAACACTTCCTGAGGTACTGGGAGCTTCACCTGGACCTGAAAACACACCAACACATAATATTAGTGGCCTGGTTGTTATGAGTGACAAGACGGTGCCACTGTGTGCTAGGTGCATCTCAATAAGTCAGAAAACTTGACCTCAAAGGTGTTTTCTAGTTATTAGTGTTATTTTGTGTAACCAAAAACGGTGTTAGGCATGGTAAATGATAAAGCTTGTATAGTGCTTTTCTAGTCTTCTGACCACTCAAAGCGCTTTAACACCTTATGTCACACCTACACATTCACACACCATCCATCCAGTGAGACCATCAGAAGTAACTAATCCCATTCATACGCCGAAGACGAAGCATCGGCAGCAACTTGTCTCACAAGGACACATTGAACATGTAGCTGCAGGAGCTGAGGATCAAACCCTCAACCTTCCAATTGAGAGACGACGACTCTACCACTGAGGCACAGCCGCCCCACAGGTATGTGGACACTATGAGTAAAGAAATCACAAACTAAAATATGTAGGTTTCTTCAAATTACTATCAAATTTTAGGAGAAGTTTTTTCATTCATATATCTTAATTTACTGAGAAGGGAAATTCTAGTTCTATTTCATCACTACTAATTAGTGCTTATTGATGTCTGCACTCTCTTGGCTTGTAGCACTTGCAGAGTTTTTCATTTGTCTATGTACTTAATGGTGTCTCTTGCAAGCTAATCAGGCCTCCAGTAGAATTTTCCTCGTAGACAAGACTGCTGGACATAGTAAAAAATGTGCTTCTTTTAAATTGTCTGGTTCATTAAGAACACTTCCTGGTCTCCCACTGATGTAACCAACATGTAACCAGCCTCTGCATGTTGGAATTTCATACCAAGAAGGTAGTCACATTTTTCAAATCACTGCTCTATGTTATTGACATGTACAGTATATTGTATGTACTTTGTACTGATCTCTACTTCTACTGCTGTGTGTACCACAAGTGCACTCTTTGAACTGTATGTACTGACGTGTGATCTTGCAGATGTAGTTGAAGGTGATGTCATCGTCTCTGCTGCTGTTCTCTAGCTGCTGCTGCTCCTCCAGTAGAGCCATGCCCACCAGGTGAAGCACCTGTACACACAGGATACATAGTATAAAGAGAGATTACATTGTTTAATCACACGTTTAGTAACTACATGTTAGTTTGCTCAACTGGGAACTACAGGAGCCTCTGAAGGTCAAACTGAACAAACATGGCTACTGAGAGCAGAAACCTGAAGGCATTTGGAACTTGGATATCTGACTTTCAGAATAAAAGCCTTGTTTGAATTGACCTCAATGATTCCCTATTAGCTTACTTTCAGAATAAAAGGCTGATACTTTAGAAATGTCTTTTAAAACAAATGTCATCTGTATATCCTGCTTCACTTAACGCTGGCAATATGAACGGTTTCATTATTTGAGTATGAAAAAGACATAGCCATTTGGAAAAACAAAGAAACACAACACACATTTGGATTAGAGTAATTTCAAAAAAAGTCAAAATCGTCTGCTTGAAACATTCGTGTGGCAAATTAAATACAATTTTGGAGTACTGTCCTAATCGTTTTTCTAGAGTAATTTAAGCACTTACTTTTTTTTTGTTGGGGGGGGAAGAGCAGCTTTTTAAGTACAACTCCAATTCTTCAAAAATGTTGGGTGATTTGCAAAACCCTTAGACCCATATTGAATTGAAAGTAGCACAAAGAAAAACAATTCAAATGTTGAAAACTGAGAAATTGAATTGTGTTAAAAAAACAGATTTTCCCATTTGGAATTTAATCGTCCAAAAAAATGTGCAATGTTTACCAGTCCGTTATATCACTTTCTATTTAAAAAAAACATTTTCGGGAAAGAGACATAATTAATGAAGCGTAAAAAGGACAAAAGAGACCTTGGACTGTTGAACAGCTGACATCCTACATTAAGCAAAACTTTGCACTTTCAAAATGACTGAAACGCTTTCAAGAGAAAAGTGAGCCAACAGAGTGGTAAACATGACCCTGTCCAAACTTCCAGTTTTGACATTTGGTATTTTGTTCTTTATTCAATCAAATGAATATTTGGACTAAAAAGAAACCCTTTTAGAATCCGTCTGTTTGAGAGACAAATACTGCTAACAGTACTTCATAATACAAAAGCTACTAATGGCTGTTAAAGTGACTAATTGTCTCGGACTCTATTATGAGGTCTTCAGCTTCTTAAAGGTCCCATATGATGCTTTTTCTGGTTTTATATGCCCTTTAGTGTGTTTTCCAAGTGTCCTGTGCATGTTTAGGCACATCTATGTGCAATGTGTCATTGTTAGTGTGAGATCACTGATCTAAGCCCGTTGGCTCGTTGTGGCAAGCCCAGCAGCTCATGTTGAAATTTCCGAGAAGCGTGCTGAGCAACTGACCAATAACGACAGAGCGGATCGGTAGACCAATCAGAGCAGACTTGGCCCACGTGGGGTCTAACAGTGTGGGCTCAATAGAGCGTAGCTGACGGACTCAGAGCGTAGAGGGAGCAAGGAGGAGCAGTACATGAAAACAGACACTTTTTTATAACTTTAGCTATTGTGAACGTACAAAAGTAGGTACATAGATTAAATATAAGAACCCCAAAAAGGGCATAATATGGGCTCTTTAATGTCATAGGGGATGACAGGAGGTAACAACTGAACTAGGTCTAGCTGAGTACTGACAGTCTTTCTCCTTTTTATCTTATGGACTGACTATCCACACTGTTACTGAAAGATTCTGTTTGAGTCTCACCCGCTGCAGCATGGACTCGGTCCAGCAGCCCCCGCTGGGCTCAACAGCCCACTGCAGCACAGCGCCCTCTACTGCCAGAAGCACGTCACACTGCAGCAGGTTCACCAGGCTGCCAAACAGAGGACAGAGGGAGGGAGGGAGAGGGGGTGGCAGAGCTGTTCCACACAGACGCACACACACACACACAGACGCACAGAGTAAATACATGTTATTGATACTGATGTATAATAAAATATAACTAGTCAGTTAATAATAAGTCCTGACAAGCAATTTACAAAACTGATCATACAAAAAAAATCAAATGCATAGTGCTTACTTGAGGGAATTTCTCTTTAATTAATTTTTTCAAACAAACGCCTTATTTTGACAACCCTATTAAATATAAATGCATTGTTGATTGAGTAAAAGACCACATCCTCATCACATCAACATAAGTGGAGTTACCGATAAATTATTTTGTGCTCTTTTTGCTCTGTGACTAACAGTGACACGCCAGGGTCCATCTGGAACTAGAATTAGATCAGGTAGTCTCAGTCTGGTTTCTTGAAAGCCCAACTAAGTTTGACTGACAGGTGTCACACCTGAACACATTTATCATACTAACTGGACACACTGATAAGTTATGTTCACCTGTGTCCTCTCCGTTCTGTCTCCTTAGCTTCCTCTGAGCCTCTTCAGCCTGAAACAGACATCACACAATATTACCATGACAGAAGGATCAAAGAGCAAAGCTGTAGGGTACCCTGACCAGCAACCCTTTCAATACCCCAGTCAAAAACCTGTTAAAATGACCACATACCTTGGACTGGTCAGCTCTGCTGTAGTGATGGAAGTACAGGTTGAAGTGTTTATTCCACTCAGGACGCAGTTCATACAGACCTCGACCTGTCACACCTGGCTTCCTGCAGAGTGGAAAAACAGAGTGCTACAGTGAATACTACAGATCTCTTGATTTCACACCTGTCAAATATCAAAACAAGTAATACGATCTAGAACTGCTCTTTCTGTAGAGTCTCTTGAGAAAGCACTTGTACTGATATAGCGCTTTATAAATTAGGATTGATTGGCTGATATGGATCATATTCACACAGTCCTTTTAATCTGCCCCATGTTGTTCTGTAAACATCTTATTTTTGTCAAGTTAATGTGAAGTAAAAATTAACAGTAATATTTAAATCAATTTTAGCACTACTAAAGTTGTCAGGTAATGTATTAATCAATTTGTTGCTATTACTTTTGCAAACATTTAAAAGAACAAAAAGTTATTTATTTGATCCACTGCATCAATAACACAGTAATGTGAAAATAACAGGGAAGCTTGAAGAGAGAGCTACACAGTTACTGATCCATTGTAAGCTTAAAATATATCACGTGAGTTTAACTTCAGGCTTATACAAATGTGTTAAAGAAGAATAGCCTCAATATCAAGAATTAGTTTATTCCTTTTCCCTTTTTCCATCAGATCGCATTTTTTCAACTTAAATGTGGCCTTACATTTTTGTGTCTGGATTTTCAGTATCCACCGTCTTTGTAGTTGCTTATTTATTGGGAAGTGATGAAATAAAAACAAGACGTCAAATTCTTGATGTTTAAATGACTTACAACATAGGACTAAGCAATAAGAAATCATCAATTTTCCCACCCTAGTTAAAGTTAAAGTTACAGTGAAATAGTCACAGTGTGAACATTGGTCTGTTGAAAGGGGACTGCTGGTTAATATGGTGGATGTGTTTTTAAGGTGGACTTATATTAGTAAAGGGACTGCAAATTAAAGACAGACATCCCTCTGGGATTAATAAAGTATTTCTGATTCTGATGATCAATGTGGATTTAAGGTTGTAAAGGAGGTTTTCAACTTCTATTAAAGGTGGACTGTTGATTTTTAAGAGGATGTGTGATAAAGTGGTGGTCGTTGTTAATGTGAATATGAATTTAAGGTGGAAAGGATGGAGGAAGTAGACTAACTTGAATGAAGCCACAGTGTCGATGACTCTCTCGAGACCGGTCTCCTTGTTCCCCTGAAGAGAAAAACAGTCAGAGATCAACTGTAGGTACACAGGCAGACATGTTCACAGACAGAGACACATGGACAGACAGGCAGGCAGGTACAGGGACAAACAGATGTGCGGCTGTGGCTCAGTGGTAGAGACGGTCGCTCAATCAGATATCTGGGGGTTCTACCCCTAGCTCCTGCAGCCACATGTCAAACTGTTACTGGGCAAGAAACGTAACCCCAAATTAGTCCCGTGAATGAATGAATTAGTTTATACTGATGGACACTTTCCATAGCAGCCTCTGCTGACCTGCGCTGTAAAAAGTGCATTGAGTAGCGTGAAGACTATACAAGTTCAAGTCTATTTAGCATTTACAGAAAGGTATGCAGAGAGACAATCAACTACACAGCCAAGCAAACACATCAACAGATTCACAGACAGACAGGCAGGTTAGCGTCTTACATTTTCAGGTAAAGCCTTCACCAGCTCACTGTGAGCCATTGGTCTGATTGACAGCTGGTGGATGATTTCTCTTCTGACCTCATCAAATGGCTCAACCTGGCCGACACCTGACACATACCGCTCAGCTTTTACACACACAGAGACACACACACACACACACACAATGGGTATGTTGTTAACTTTGTGGTTAGATTAATTTCGAGCTTGCCATGATAACTGAGACCACTTTCTTTGTTCCTTGCGTGAAATGTTCAAAATTGTATTTTACTTAAGTTGCAGCAGCTAAGAGAAGTGACTCACAAACAACCATAATGATGAGGTGAAGCATTTCTTCGATCAATGTGTTGTTCTGCTGGACGACGTCCTGTCAAACACAGACAGAAGAGTGTCACAGGAGTATCCATAGTATGTTAGCAGAGTGACATGAGAGAGACAGGAGATTAAGTACCCACCTTGTTAGCCTCCCTGTATCTTTTTCTGCAATCTGCAGAGCTAAATATGTGAAACAGTTCAAATCGACTCAGAACAATCATCAGGAAGTGGTTTGGATCCATCATAGACGCTCCTGCCTGCATGGGAACAGACACAACTGTCAGAAGTCTACCGGGCTTCAGATTACAGGTGGAGTCAGTTGAAAGTATAGAAATGAAACTTTAGCTTTTGTCGGTTGTGTACATGCCAACAGGGTGAACAGCTTTATTGACACTCAGAAGTGTAGATAACAGCTGCTACACCTGTGAATAATCTCAAGTTATGCGTCAGTAACATGAGTAGACAAAGGACATTTCAGTAGAGCAGTAGGGGTAGAAGCGTCAGTAGAGTAAGATAGGGTTGATAGATTCAACAGAGTCGGGCTGTGTAAGTCAAGTTAACAGTTCAGTCAGGATTTGTCAGTAGAGTGTGGTATCAGTAAAATATGAAGGCTGTGTCAGTGAACCAGTGAGAACAGTAGAAGCAGAAGAGTTAGCAGAGTTAGCAGTCGTGTCAGGCTTGGTCAGTAGACTGAAATAAGAATCAGGCAGTGACAGTAAAGTCCACCTGAGTCAGTGGAGTCAAGCTGGGTCAGGCTTAATGAGTTCTGTCAGGCATAGTTAGGATGAGGAAGCAGGGTCAGGCTAGGTCACACGGTGAAGTGTGTCTCTACCTGCAGCATGATGATGTCCTTGTCAAACATCTCCACTCTGCACTTGACATTGTGATAATAATAAATCTGAAAAACACAGAATAGTTTGTTACTTAAAAACAAAACGTATTCACACTTAAACATCATTTTGAGAGCTAGCTAACCTTTCACAGCAAGATAACTTATAGATATTCTTTATGGAGAGAAATGACTTCATTAACCCTAACATGACTGGAATTACATTTAACCTAAGAGAACGACACTTCAGAATTTAAACCAACATATCTTTATTTTGAGTAACATCATTGTACTAAAAGTTCATTGAACATTCATTTTTATAAATAACTTTATTCACACTTATACTTTATAGATGTCGACTAACATAACTCGATTTCCGCTGATAATGTACCACCTTGATAAATTTGACACTAAAATCATTTTCTTTAAGGTAATAAAACTTAATTTGGTGGAAAGCCATTCTCAATAACATCAATTTAACTATTAATAATAAGACAAAATAATTAAAATGACAACATTTATAAAATAGTCACATCACTGCATTTAGAATAACTGTATATAAAAAAGGGACCCACTTTCCCAACGTCAGTATAGGTTATCAGGTAGCAACTTACCTGGTTGATCAAGGAAAACCCATTCCTCCTCCACATCCCAGCATGCACCTGAGCACAGAGCACCAGGCAGCGCAGGGGCAGTTCAATCAGGAGAGGGGGGCTGAGTTCTCCCTGAGGATACGTAAACATATGTGTATTTATCTGTTTCATTTTACAAGGGACAGACATGCAGACAGGCAAACAGGGTGATGACTGACCAGAGGAAGCTGTTCAGGGAAACGTGAGGCCACTTCTGTCCTGCTGAGGAGGACATGGAGCCCTGGGGGATCATTTATGATTTATTTATTATATATTTATTATTCATGACACACAGTATGTTTAAGACATCTAGGCCTATGTTTCCTATTAAACTCTTGATAATTGTATATTTGTCTTAGCTTCAGGTATTAATATGCGGAAGGTTAAAGCCTTGCCCTCGCTCTTCTGTGTGTGACGGTGTGTGGTGTATTTACCTGCCAGCAGTCTGCAGACCGGCAAGTGTATAGACACTTTATCCTGAGACACCTGGTACCTGAAGGTCTCAACATGGTGACCTGCCAGACTCAAGCTGATTGGCTGCTCGCCATCTGGGAGGCTGCTATGACAATGACTGAGTGCACTCAGGCACTTCCTGTACGCCTCAATCAGCACGTGCTCCTGAAACACATGGAAGAAACACACATGATATACAGTGTGTGTATACACACACTCATATGTCTAACTAAACACAAACACATCTGTTACAACAAATAAGTGAAAGAAAACATCATTAAAAATCAATGTTGATGAACAAATACAGACTGACATAGAATAACATTTACCTGTTCACTGTTTGTAATAAGTCATAATGTTGTTAGCGGTTATTATGTCAATATTTGTGGCAGTTGTAGTAGTATTAGTCTTACATCAGTGGAGCACCACTCTTGGATCATGGAAATGATGTGAGTCAGCTTCATCTGCAGAGTGAATGCTGCCTCCCACTCAGGCTCCATCTCTATGTGCTGCCCCACCTGTCTCACCACTGGATCCATACCCTGAAGAAGAAGGTTCAGAGAAGGACAGAGAGACAGATTCATATACAAACAGGAACAGATACAGACAGGTACAGAAATAGACACACAATTACAGAGACACAGAAAAGACCAGTTTAAAGATTGAAAGGTTCAGGGACAGATATATTTATAGAAAGACAGGTTCCCTAAACACATGGCGCGTGCTCTGCTGTGACAACACACTCTGTACTCTTTCTGCCTTCTGGGTGAAGGAACAGAGCACTGAGGTGCAGGAAGATGGGCTTTGGGAAAAGCCAGATCCCTGCAGCCATAACTGCCTTTAACAGCAGGCCTTGTTGAATTGGCTGTGTTTTTGTTTACTGTGTAATATTAACTGTTTTTCCCTCATTTTTCTGTGTTTAGAATCAGAATCGCATTTTATTGTGATTGCGAAGAAGAATTTCCCCTTGGGGACAATAAAGTCTAAGTCTAAGGGAAACAGGACTCTCCCTGTTCAGGGAAGTATCAGACAAGGATTGAGGTCTGTGTTACCTGCATACACTTGAGAAGCTCCAGAAAAGCGTCTAAACCTTCCAGAAACTTCACTCTGAGCTGATCGCTCCATTCAGAGGGACGGCTGATCAAGACGTACCTGCAAAACACAAACTTGCTGGTTCAACTTACCATGCCACTGACGTACAACAAGAATACACAGAAAATGTATAAGAGTAGTAAATAACAGTTTTTTAAACTTGTACATAAAAGCATGAACTGGTTCGTACTTGAGGTCTCCGATGAGGCTCTGGACCCGTCCGAACTTAAAGGCCTGCTGGGCGGTGTAGCGGTCGAACTGAAAGCGTCCCTGCAGGTCTCTGTGACGAAGGTGATCCACAAATGTTCTGATGATGGTTGTCATCAAGTTCTCCTCCACCATCAACATCCGGGCCTGCAACATGCACATAACAAGAAATATCACAGAACATAAGACAATAGATCAACTGAATTGACCAGTAAGCAGAATTATTACATTATAAGTACTTCACACTCTCGCACTAGTTTGTAAATAGTGCTAACAATAATGAAAAATTAACAATACAATGATGACATCAAAAATGTAATGACTAATTTCCTTAGATTAGTCCTAGAAGGACAATGATGGTGGCATATTTAACAAAATGATGAAAAAATACAAGCAATGACTCAAATTATGTTGACACAAGTGTCACAAATCAAAGTGTTGGATATTACAGTTAACAAATATGCTGAAAAACACATAATGTCAAATCAAAATGTAGAATGACTTGCACCAGGCGTCATTATGAACTTTTTATTGTAAAAAAGAAAAAGAAAATGTACAGTCAGTTAAATAAATGAGCATGGTTAAAGACTCCCATACATATGCATATCTATTAAACATGTAAATGCTAAGAACAGACACACTGTCAGACAGACATAGTGGTATGGTGATTGGGGTCTCCTGGGGAGCAAAGAAGGCCAGCAAGAGAGATATAAGAGAGCTACACAGCACAAACCTGAGGCGGCAGATTTAAAAAATAAAAAGTGAAAGCTCACTTCTTAAAAGTGTTTATTGTGACCTCATATGTTCTGGAACAGTGGAGTGTACCTACTGTTTTAAGGTAGATTTCATGTTTGTAGTTCCAAAAATGGGACAAGAGCAGCACATGTGCGCCAGAAGTTTCAGGTCTCATTTGACATTGGAGTAAATTGGGCTGTTTATTATTAGGCCTTCAGTTGCTTGGAAGGCCCCTATGCAAAAACTGTAAATCACTGTATCCTACCTAAATAAATATCACAAAGATAATAAAGGACGACAATAATAATAGCGGCTAGTCTTAGTGTTGTGTCTGTTCTGCATTGAGGACCAGTAGCCCTAATTACTTCCATAAACCCATCAGTCCTATCAGAAATCCACATGAGTTCTTATGAGGATTAACCAAAATATTGTTTTCTTCCCTGCTTTTTATCAACTGTTTAATAGCCTATGTTCTAAAACATTAAAAAAAGCTTTTACATCAGGTCATCAGGCCCTACTGTATGTTGCTCTTGTGATCCAGTTACTGATGGTCACTGATTGGTTTCTTGCCCTTTAACACTTTGTTGTTAAATGTATCCCCCCTGAGGTTGTTGTGAGCTCTAGCTTCTCACAGATGACTGTATTCGTTTTGCTATTGATCAGTACTTTGACACCTGCAGTCTTATGATGAAATGCATTTAGATACATTTTTTACAAAGGAAACCTCAATCATACTAGTTTGTATAATGAATTCAAAAACACTGACTGTCACAACAGCCCTGCATATTGTTAAGAAAATGTGCATGTCTTTCAAGTAAGATGCCATCAAAGACTCGCAACACTATGGCTCCCAAATACTTATGACGATAATTTGCTACGTGCATTAAACGAACACAAAGCTTCGAGCCCCAATCGGCTCTTCCTCGTACAGCACCTGAAGAAGAGCCGAGTGGGGCTCGAAACGTTTTGTTAATTTAATGCACATAGCAAACAAATAAATATTTATGAGGCATAGTGTTGCAAGTCTTTGGCTGCGTCTTAATTAGTATTTATTTTCGACCATTTCTTCCATGTAAACATCTTTGGACAGTAAGGGTATAAGAGGAGACCCTGTCCAGCTGCGGGGACCAACATTCCTCACCTCAACAAATAGTTAGACTGAACTCACCAGCGACGGGACGGTGAATATTTGTACTGACAGGTCAGTGATGGAGAACTCACGGTCGTGGTCATCTCTCACGTAGTCACACTGCAAGCGTTCATAATTCTACCAGCAGGAGAGAGAGACAGGCAGAGAGAGAGAAAGGTGTGTGGAGGTGGGGAGGAGAGGAGTTGTACTCACCATGGTTGGGACGGTGAAGAGTTGAACAGATAAAGAGGTCACTGACACCACTCGCTCGTGGTCATCCTCCATAAAATCTGTCTGGAGGCGTCTGTAGTTCTAGAGGGGGGGGACGACATTTCACCTCTGGGTCAGAGGTCTCTGCTGATTGGCTGCTATTTGTTTGATTTTTATCTTTTTGATTGTTTAAACGATCCAACTTCTATTGGCAGCGCCTCACCAGTTTTTAATGACTGCTCACGTTTTTTGTGATTTAACTGAATAATTTTTAGGAGTTCTGGAGAAATAAATATAAAAAGGTAAATAATAAACAGACGCCTGAAAAAGAGAATAAGCTTACCCCCAGTGAGGAGTATTTAGCTGGTTGGAAGACAGACTGAAATTTATACTGATGCCTCTATATGACATATATATTAGAAACCTTTCACAGAAAGATCATTTCAGATTTTGTAAATGCCCGTCATCACTGAGGCAATTTACATTTCCCGGCCAAAAAGCCTTTATTTAAATTTTTCTTATCATGAGATTATTTTACTTATGCATTTAAATACAATATCAGAAAATAAATATTAAGTATCTCTCTGTCAGCAGGAACAAAAAAGTCCTTACAGGAGCTTTTGTCCTCCTTTCCTGTTCTGTTGATCGTCTAGTGCCCCCTTCAGAGTTATCTTGTGATAATAAGATTTAAAAACTACAAAGTCTGATCCCTGGATTATTTACTGCATTTGTTTCTTAACTGAAATAAATGTTTTTGTGTTTGAAAGCTACTCCAGTCACATTTTGCTGCTCACAGGGATTGAAGGCTAATCTCAATAATTCCAGTCTAAGAAAAACAGGTCACACCTGAGGAGTCTCACTCAGTCAAGCACAAACAGAAGCAGGCAAAACCAGGAGCTTTCACATCAACATGTAACCCAGAGTATGAGAACCTCAATCCGTGGAATCCAATGATTATATTTTCTTCTAAATTGTGTTTTCATGTTTTCCTGTAAAGCTTTGTGAATACTGATGATTGTGAGTGAGTTAGTGCAGGTCCATGTGGTGAACGGGTGATTCTGATTTATGTAATGATAATGTAGAGTTTCACACATGTAAACTGAACACAACCGTGGATTCTTAAAAACCACCACAGGTGGATCAATTAACAATGTTCCAAACTCAAACAATTGAAAATTATGGGACGTGTGGGTATGGACGAATAAGTGGTACAATGCAGAACATATCACGTAGCTTTTAATCAAATCACACCATCTTTCTCACAACTCTGCAGAAGCAGCTCATCTAAAGTAATCAAAAGCCAAACAACCTTTGAGGTAAGATAATTTTGAACTTTGAAAGCAGCTGGTCAGATTAGCTTTATGATTAAGGAACAATAAACACTAATTTAACATACAGAGAATACAGTAGAATTGATCATGTGTAGTGGTCGAGCATTGTGATCAAATGTAATGATCATCTGTGTTGGTCAGGTAAATAGATAACAGTTCATTAGATACGTTATATTAGTATAAGATGTGTTACCTTGGCGAACTGGATGGCAAAGATCTTCTTGTACTTGAGGTCCATGAGGAGGCTGTTCATCAGCAATTGGTGGTAGATGTTCCTTGCTCCTACAGAGATGGACAGGGACAGAGAGAGAGAGGAGAGGGAGGTTATAGAGGTGAAATATCTCATGTTTTAAAGAGTATTTAAAGCGCTACATATATAAATAAATAAGTTAAGTAAGTGTTGGTACCTTTCCACATCTTGGAGTCATTGAGCATCAGCTGGTCAACCAGAGAGGAGTTTTCTCCTTCTGGACCTCTCTGCAGGCCAACCTGACACAGGATCCTTCTCAGACCATCTGAAGCACAACAGTTAAACTGTCAGCCTGCAGACATGACCCACACTCACAGATGGATTGTGGGCAAAGAATATAGACATACCAGAGTACTGGATGACCTGTCCCAACCAGCAAAGAGCCTTCAGAGCAAAACACTGATGAGCAACAACGGATGAGTGCATAACCTGAACCCTGAGAGGTTTCGACTGACGACTGGTGTTCCTCTGTAGGAGACAGAATGTGAGGGGGCACACAGATGAGATGAATACGTTTAAATTGATTACTCTCACAAAGAATTCCCAAAATAAAAATGTACATATTTACAGTGAGATATTGTTTGAATATACGGTAAGCATTTATATCAAGTAATTCTTAAGTTAATAAGGAGGTATTAACTCACCACTATAACAGACTTGGCCTGCTCACAGAACTGGAAATCTCCATATCGAACCGACTTTCTGCCCTGCAGACAAACAAAGACAGAAAGTCATTTAAGTTATGGGAATATAATAACTAAGAAGTATAGTAAGTGTGATTTCTATGATATGATAGTGAAAACTATATATATTGTTTATAATCATGAATGTGTTGAATACATATACACTGAGTCTTGTATGACATTCAAGACTGGCCAAATATTTTTTATTTGAACAACATATTAGTGAGGAGAGTACTGACATCGCGGTCCACAGTGGTGGCAAAGCTGACGGCTTCTTTCTGGCTGCAGTTGACAGCTTTCTGCAGAGTGTAGATCACTTGTTCATACGTGTGGACTTCATCATTAAACAACATGCAGTAGAAAGTGTCTTCTTTCTCCCTGAAAAGACATGGACATATGCACATGCTCACACACACCAACATTGGAAGTTACATTTCAGTAAAAGTCAGTTTATTGCATGCATATGATTGGCAAAGGATAATGAGGGACAATTAGGTAATAAGGTAGGGGATATTTGAAAATATGATCACATAATGTGTTGTAATAAATGAGTCTTTTATTTAACAAGCATTGTGAAAGTGTGTACTCTTCTTCATTAGCACTGGAGTCAAAAAAGACTTAGCAAGCCCCTTTAAAGATCAGTGCTCATGAATGAGAGGTCAACAGCTACTATAACAGCTGCATTTAGTTAATGCTATTGACATTCTGTTCTTATTCTCACAGCTTCACTGACTGAAGACAAGGACAATTTAATAGATAAAGCTGTAAAGGTTTGAAGTTTTTTTGTGACAACCAACTAGGCCAATTTCAAGGATACTTTTTTATTTTGTGTGTGCGTGAGTGTGTGTGTGTGTGTGTGTGTGTGTGTGTGTGTGTGTGTGTGTGTGTGTGTGTGTGTGTGTGTGTGTGTGTGTGTGTGTGTGTGTGTGTAAAAAGTATGCATGCGTACGGTGGCGCGAGTCCATCAGGTAGCTGGCCCTCCTGTTCCCAGGTCAACATGTCCACAGCGTACTTCAGGATGATAGAGAAGATGCTGTAGCTACGGGCAACCATGTCAGCAGGTAACTGAGCTACAGGATCCTGAAGGGGCAAACAGCAAAACAATGATTACACTAAAAACAAGTGAAGAGAGACAACTCCTGAAATAGACAGGCAGAGAAAATTGACAGAAAGAGACACAGAGACGGGAAGAGATAGACAAAGGTAAAGAGAGACACAGGTATTTAGAGGGATGCGTCTCACCTCCTGTGAGTGCATGCTGCTTTCTGTGGGTGTGTGTTTGCTGCAGTAAGGACCTTTCTTCCAGGCCTCAGCATCTCCACAGTCACAGAAACCTCCACCTCCTGACGTTGTCATCTGTAAAACACACAGTTACATATAACCACTGGAACTGATACCTTGTGTTTTGGACCCCTAGAACACACTCAGATACACTGACTGTATGCATGTCTGTATGTCAATGTGACCTTATGTATGTATACGAGATGGATACGGATATCATTTATATCCATATACGCTCGAATTAAAAACATTTTATTTTTTTTATGTATACACTTCAATGACGCAGCATGCGCTGCCTGAGTCATTGCAGCTCCAGTCTGCCCTCCCCCGCTACATTCATTCACTGAGGCTGTAGCTTCTTTTCAGTCAAACCTCCAGAACGTACAGCAAAATAAAGCTAAGAAACTGTCGTTTTATCAAGATGTATTAATATCCTCCATTTTTAAAAGCCCCAAGTCTGAAATAGTTTCATTTAGTCCACATAATGAATAGTCCACATTATGAAAGTAATTTTATCTCTGTACTCGCAGGCTGAACACATGCGCCGTAGCCATCTCTCACTGTCTCGTATTGAGGAAGTATATCCTCTGAAAATAACTCTGTGAGTCATGACTGTCTACAATGAGTGTGACACCTGAGTCCCACTGTCTGTGATGCTTTCCCAGCTTTCCTAGCCGTAGCTACACTTTGTTTACATCGTTGGGCCGGCCGGCCGTTGTTTAACTGAGGGACTAGAGAAAAGAAGAATAACATACTGTACTCACTGCTTAATTTAATGTCATGTAAGCGTATTTAGATCACGGTCATTTCGTGTAAATATAAATGCAGTGTGAAGATACAAGCATTATAAAGATTGCTAGCATTAGCATGCTAACACAACAATGCAGCACGAGTTGTTATGGTTTCATGCTGGTGCTCAAGCATGCTGGATCAAAAAATTGCATATTCTTCCTTTACGCTTAGAGCGTTTAGTTTTTAACCATACTAATATCCTCCATTTAAAAAAGGCCAGTTCTGAGTACATGCGTAGCCATTGAGTAGGATAGAGGCAAAGACAGAAACTACTGTAGGCAGGCACTGGCAATTGAAATTTATGTCTGTTCTCATCCTTTATGATAGCCTTATTGTTGCAAGAAAGCTAAAAAAAACATTTCTGGTAAAAGCCACACACACACACTTTCCAGTTATATCTGAATACAGATGGATAACTTTTTAGTTGAAAAATACAGATAATGACGTCTCTGCACTCCCCTAATATATTTATATAAATATCCTGATTCCTGCAAGCTAGCGTTGGAAAAGGCTGATGATCTGGATGACTTTTTCACGAATGTGTATGTGTTTGAGCGTCACATGCAGCAGACAGGCTCTCAGGTTAAGTGTCTCAGACTCAGCAGCTGACAGATTGTCCTTTGTCCTTTGACCTGCACCGTTACAAACTGCTGAGGACCTTACAGGTATCTGGTTTAACCTCATCCATGTTATGACTTAATGTCTTTGCACACTTAGTCTGTTTTTCTGATAAAAAAAAAACCTTACACACAGAGTCTGATGCATTTATTTTTGTAATCATTGCCAAATTGGAAATACGAGACAACATGAAGACATCAAGCACTGAGAGGATTTGTGGTTCTACCAACGATTTCTGCGGAGCAATGGTTCATGAAGTAGGGACACATACACACAAAACTGTGAAAAAACACAGGAAATCAAACCTGTCCCAAAAAAATGGATTGACACAACATGAGATTGTATTTCTTTTTACACATGGGGCAATTTCTGACAAAATAAACTCTGTGTACTCTGTGACTCTGTGTGCAAAGGTAGATGCAAAATGGACTGAACTTGTACAGCACTATCGAACCCCTGATATTCCAGTTGAAAGAGGAACAGCTTTACCACTGAGCCATGGCTGCCTCATAAGATTAAAAAATACTTAACCGCAAATGATTTATTGGACTGCAATTACAGAGCATACTTCTAGACTTCTGGGCTCTGCAAAGTGCCAGGTTTCTTTTCAGGATCAAATCTAATCCCATTTGATGCACAAACATTGACTATGCCTGTGGGAACAAACAGAGGTTCACTGTCTTTCTCAGGGACTCTTCAACATGAACCTTCTGATTAGATAAGGGACAACTCACTCTACTTCCAAGCCCCAGCCCTTTTGGTATCGGCAAATAAATAAACCTGGGCTCATATTAAACATGGGTGGAAGTTAATTCATAATATAATTCATTTTTATTTTGTATATGTATAGGGTGAAGTATGAAACATGTTGTTTATGTCTGTGGCAGTTTCATGGGCCACTGTTATTTGTGTTATGTTCTTAATGTGTCCTTTCTAAGCTTACATTGTATCATTGAACATTATACAAATACCTGAAAATAGATTAGAACACATACCATCTTCTGGTCAGAGTTTTAAGACCAAATGAACTACTGGAATAAGTCTTTGCATCTTAAGTACTAAAATAAATACAGTATCATTCAATATTGACTAAAACCAATTGTATTTTCTTTGTTTTAGTTCTGTTTGTGTCAAAGCATCAGGTAAACACTTGGGGTTCCTGTGTGCAGTCTGTGTGAACCTGAAACTATTTAGGATTCTACAGTGTCACATCAACTAGCTGCTGTGTGTGTTTGTGTGAACTTACCCTGTACCGATGCTCTTTGTGAACGCTGCCCAGGAAACATTGCATGCACAGAACACAGGTAGGGTCTGCTGCACACTCTCTAAACACACACAAACAAACACACATTGTAATAAATACCAGATCTGTGTTGTTGTTGTTTTTGTTCTATGTGTGTGTTTTGTGTGGGTTTGGCTTACCTGCAAGAGTAGGTGGGTTCCCCCACTTTGAACACATGTCCACACAGTGGTGATGGCAGGTTCTTCTCCTGCAGGAGGGCCAGGCCAGAAGCCGGATCCTCCCCCAACAGGAGCCATTCCAGGGGAGCTAGGAGGAGTAGCTGACAAGCCAGTTCCTCCCTCTGTTCTTCCCTCTGCTCCTCCCTGCTGCTGCCCCGGCTTGGGCCCAGGCAAAAGATTCTGGGTACATACAACGCTAGATGACGGTACACCTCCTGCTGCAGATCTGTCGCCACCAGCCACCGCTGAGAAGGAGGCAGAGGAAGATGAGGGACGTGGAGAGAGCAGTACATAAATGACCTAATATCACAATGTACAATGGAAAATCTCTTGTGATTATAGTTACAAAAGTAATCAGAATTGAAATCTCTTCACAGGTGCTCTTTGCTCATAAAAATTTACCAATATTGTGGAATGCATGTGTGAACACAAACAGCTGAATCTGCTTGTCAGACTTTTTCTAGCCAGTCCCTAAGTGGAGGGTCTGTGTGAAGTCAGGGTGACACCGATGTGTGGGTGCAACAGATAATTGTATTCAACATTTTGTGAGCTAGTTGATGAAGACATGGAGTTTCACTCCTTACTGTTGGTCCTGAAATGTTCTAGAAAACATTAGGTGTTCATATGCAAAAGAGGCTAGACTAAGTTTCCCGATCTTTAAAGACAAGGATTCGATTTAATGTATACAGTGATATTTGTATTTGGTTTCCACTTGTATGTCACTCAATACATAAGCCGTCTTGTGAATCAACTTAACCTTTTTGATTTCAACAGTATCATGTAAGCTGTGAATATTCTGTTTTTTGATTTGAAGAAAAAAATGACACCATATGACTTGATTCTATTTGGAGGAGCTTACACAATAAGCATATGGCTACAGGGACTTGCAATCACTATTCAGGTTTTAACTTCATGTGAAAGTCAACAGACAGTAGCAGGTTGTATGTACTAGCATGAAGCACAGTGTTCTTAGTAGTTTTCGTGTGATGCCAGCAATCTGACCAATTACAGTTGTTAGGTATAGCTTTGCCGTGACATGTAGCTTCGTCTAACGATGAATCTTAAACACACTACAATCAGGACTAACAGTTCCAAATTAAGAGCTATTTTGAGGAAACTATAACTAATGTTCTGTAGTACTTGGACTGTCTAATCATTTGCTGCAGTGCCCCTTTCCTTTAGTGAAGCAGCAGTCAGTGATCCGCAGTAGGTTAATCCGCTATCTGTCACAGTCACTTAGTGTTACCTGCTGAGGCTCAGTGACACACTGGCCTAATCTCTCCCTGAGCTAACAACTATCTAGATATATAAGGCTAACATCAAGCTACTATCCAGCGTATACTGAGCTTAAGCAAAGTTAGACTCAGGGGAACACCTAACTAATAAAAAACCTATATCAAGCTATTATCAGGATAGCACCCAGCTACTACGTGCCCTCATCACGGTGACAACAGGCTAACATCTAGCTAACCCTTCCACAGCGTCAAACCCTGATTATTAATCCTGACCCTGAGATCACAGATCTGATCTGAGGACGACCTGCAGCATCAGTACAAGATCATTAGTACACCAAAAGAACAATAAAGGAACAGCAGCTACAGACCACAGTAGATTATGTTTGATGCTGGGTCCTGATCTGATACAATTAATCAATTACACTTTGATTTGCACAAATGCTACAGGGATTCCTATGCATTCTTCATGAAGGAACTTTGTCAGGGCTAAATGCAGTTGTTGTCAAAAATATTGAATCATGAATATTATTTAAAGTTTGAGAGCTCTACAATTTGCAGTTTGCTAGTAAACAGGAGGCACTGAGAATGCGTTATAGGGCTGGGCAACTGAGTTTGTTTTTCCAATTTCGATTACTGTGCCGCATGTGTTGTGCTCATTTTGTTGAAAGGTTTTGTCATGTGTGGTAAATGTTTCAGCGTTTGATTTTATATCTTGGCCACAATAAAACATCAACATTTCCTCAAAAACATTCTTAATTATTTTTTATTTCATATTATTATTATTGTAAATTTAGATTTTTTCACTTATTTATTTTCAATTATTTTTCAAAGTGTTCAGAATGTTAAAGGCTTAATATATGATTTTTCACACTTAAATGTAATAGAGATCAAGTATATCCTCTGAAAATAACTCTGTGAGTCATGACTGTCTACAATGGGTGTAACACCAGAGTCCCACTGTCTGTGATGTTTTCAGAGTTTTCAGAGTCCTATCTTCAGTTTGTTTACATCGGCAGGACGGCCGGCTGACTCCTCCCCTCGTGTATAAAAGTTGTTTAATTGAGGGACTAGAGAAAAGAAGAATAACATACTGTACTCACTGCTTAACTGTGTTTCTAGATCACGCTCATTTCAGGTAAATTTACATGCAGTGTGAAGATACGAGCATAATAAAGATCGCTAGCATTAGCATGCTAACACAACAATGCAGCGCAAGTTGTTTTGGTTTCATGCTGGTGCTCAAGGGCGACATCTGCTGGATCAAAAAATCGCATATAAAACCTTTAAAGCATTAAACAAGTGTTTAAGTTTGATAAATGCATGTAATCCAGATGTTGTAAAATCTACGAGTAATTGTGTTAAATCATAATCTCCATACCAATCAAAATTATGAAGATAATGATTTTTGCTTAAATTGAGCTGCCCTATATTGTATGATAAATAAATCAAAGCTTATCCATTTCCAATCTTAAACAACGCTAAATCCCTGACCCTCTCTTGTCCTATTTGTTGCAATACTTTGGCTTTTTTCCACAATAATTTGTCAATTTTTGCTGTTCATTGTAGAAGGCTAACTGAAGTAGGCCACCCACAACTTTCACATTTCACTTCGAAGAAACATGACATGTCAAACAGGCCTTTAAAGAGAGTTTCATACAGAGCAAAACAGAAAGCTTCAGTTTAACATAGAAAGTTGAAATCCAACGTCATAATACAAGTTACTCAGACCAGGCAGGCTTTAGGTTTTGTAATCCTTTTCTTAAGACTGTCATGGAAACTCTCCCTCTGAAAGAAGGGTAAGGGGGGTTTTATATCGTTTTATATTTTATAACTCAACATCAATAACACATTCTCCTTCATCCCTTTACATGAGCATATTAAATACCAGGGTCCAATTCATTATGACATGCATGTAATTGAAAAGCCTGAAATACGATTATGTTTAATGATTGCTATTATTAGGTCAAATTAAACTAAAACGTGTTCTCACTCAGGCTCCTACATCTGTCTGTAGTTCTGTGTCACACTCAGGATTACCTTCGATTAAAGCAGCAACATTTAACTGTCCAAACCCTGGTTTACCTTTACAGTCACTTCTCAGGTTTATTGTATGTCATAACATATGTTTTACAAAATCAAATGAAGATATTGTCAGGTGTAAATTGTGCTGTGAATTGAGACTTGAACTCAATAAACTCAAACACACCGTCACGTCTTTGCGTGTGATTTGGTCCAGGTTCATTTACTGTCCTGTCAATGATCCTGATCTATTTTGATTGCTGTCAAAGCCCAATGTTGGATCAACAAAGTTAGAAATTAGAGAATGGCTGTTATCTGATCCTGTGCCCCCGGATTACTTTAACGCCAGTGCGGAGGTTTGTACATTACGAGGCTGTTTAGAGGCTGTTGTAATTTAAAATAAACATTGTACAAGGTGCCAAACACAATTGTTGGCATAAGATCGACAGTCGGTGTTTTGGCAGTGAGCTTGGGGTAACTGACAGCTGTTTTTGACACCTTCCAGATGTTTTAAAGATCACTCCGAGGCGAGCAGCGAAGCTAGCATTAGCATTAGCATTACAGTAGCTAGGCTGAAAAACAAGCCGAGGCGCAGGCAGTTGAAATACTAAATGTGTCGTTCAGCTAATGAAACAGCTAAATGTGACACAGTGACAGCTCAGGTGAGGGTCAACTGGGCTTTAAATTCGGGGTGCCGCTTACCGACGCGGTGTCTTTGGCGGAGAAATTCAGGAATTCAGCACATAAAGCGGATGGAAGATCTCTGTCGGACTGGGCCGCCGCCATCTTTCCTCCCTCTGCTGCTCTGTGGCTTCAACGGGGAAAAAAGAACAACCCGGATCCGGAAATCATCAACAGCTGAGGGGGCGGGGCTAGATATTACAGTTCTACAGTCTATGGTTACAGCTCAAACAGTACTGAAGCCTGTATGGGTGTATTTTTGTTGGTGAGTCACTTTTGTGGTCTTATATTGTGGAAATGGCTGCCATTCACCATTTATCAGCAGTATAGCCTACTTCACTATGAGAAGACAGCTTTAAAATACATCAAACATTTTTATCTTTAAATTTAGCAGTTGCATTAAAGTTGTCATCACATGTTAAATCCGTTTTTTTCACTCAATTGTATTCTTTTATAGTTAGCCTACATGTCAAAGTAAAAGGAATATGCATTGTATTGTAAACATAAAAAATGTAATCTGATCATCATACAAGACTAAAACTCAATTCATGTTCAAACCTCTGAGATCACTTTTACAAATTCACTCCTTTTTATTCAATTATTATATAAAATCCGAGGAGGACTGCTTTCTTATTGTGTTCTAGTCTGGTCCTGGATGATCTGGACAGATCAGTTAGGTTTATCTCCTCAGATTCAGAACCTTTGACAGTCAGACCTGGTCTGAACCAGCTGCTGGACCAGAGTCCGGAGCTGCTTTAGTTCTTCTTTTATAGCCTGAAGCTCCTGGTTGTGCAGGTCCTGTTCCTGTGGTTCTTTTTTGTGTCGGTTCTTGTCTTCAAGCTCCTGGTTATGTAGGTTATGGTCCCCCAGCTCCTGATTGTCTAGGTTCTGGTCCAGGTTCTGGTCTTTCTGGACATTGCTGCTGCCGGTTAAAAAAAACATTTGGTCAATTTGATTTTAAAGGAACAGTCTGTTGTTTGCAATCAGAGCTGCTTACTCAGTTTTCATTTAAAAAATAGAAGGAAATAGTACATTTGTTGGGGACTATTTTTAGCGATAGTCATTTTGAGTGAGTATTTGGGGGGAATACAATAAATGATGTATGTATTTTTGTCGCACACTGCAAGAACATCAATTAGGATTGAAATAAACAGTACTTGTTAATAGTTTGGTTTTCCCTTTACTTGGAACAAATTACAAAAAGACCTGAAACGTAATGAGTCAGTATCGATGGACGCTTTTGTGGAAGTACATATATGTATATATATATATATATTTATACAATATTATTCATATTAGTAATGCATTAATGTGCTTGGTTTAATCTGTAAATTTGTATAATCATTTATCAGCAAGTATAACAATAATATATTGCATATTATTTATAAAAATCAAAAGTGTCTAGTAAAATGTAATGCAGAAAAAAGTACACTCAAGACTCACATGAGTAAAAGCAATTCCTAATTCTAGTTCTAAGTACAGTTCTTGAGTAAATGTACTTGTATACTTACTTGCTTGTTTTACATTGTACACTGTCTAGTCTGTTATTTACTATAGATATTCTGACCAATAGGTTTTTTTTTCGAAGAGTACCATCAGAAGAATATATCACTGATAAGTTGCGAAACTCAAAGGTCACATATTATGCAAAATACACGTTACCATGCGTTTCTAACACTTACTGTATATGTGTACCTAGCCTATCTAAAACCCCCCCAAATAAAAGAGAAATCCATTATCTCCAATCTTCTGCCTGCTCCACTTTTCAGAAAATGAGTGCTCAAACAGGCTGTTTTGAGATTTTCCCTTCATGACATCACAAAGGGCAGTAACCTCTCCCACAGGTGTGTTACACTCCCACAGCTAGGTGTTTGTTCTGCCCTCTGAGTCTGCCTTCTCACTGTAAACAATAGGGCATGGTGCAAGTAAGCCTTAGCGACATCCCCTTCCAAAGAGGGGGCGTGGTCAGACACAGCTCATTTGCATTTAAAGCTACAGACACAGAAACAGTCTGTTCTGAGCAAGGCGGAAATAGAGGGGTTTATAGGCAAGATGAAATACAGGAGTCGATTTTTGTGAGAAACTTCACAGATATGTTTAGGGGAGGTCTGAGTCTAATTTAAACATTTTGAAAAATGGGATAATATGTGACCTTTAAATGATGCATCAGGTTTTTTCTTTACAGATGGGTTCACTCAGTTCATGTACGTGAACACAGTAAACTGTGTTTTGATTAGCTGTAAACTATGATAGACCATGGTTTGATTTTCTTTTGTGTTATCCTTGTAAATTTGGTCACCACATCTGTTGATAGATTTGTGTGAGTGATTCTCACCCAGGGCCTCCTACTGGGTCCTTGTCTTTCTGCAGATCAAGAAACTGATCCAGTGTATTCTACAGGACACAAAACACACAATTACAGTCCTCCTAATTCCTCAACTTCATCTTTAAAACAAAATTAATTATTTTATCTTACATACTTTAATCTGGGCTGTGATGTGGCCCATCTCATCATGGTAATGGGGGTTTGTTGTAAATTCATCGTCGTAGGCCTCGGCCAGTGGTGCACAGTGGTTCGCGATGTACTGGTTGTCATAGAAACGGCGGAGGAAGGGCATGGACTCCTCTACCTGCAGGATGACTGCGGCTTGCTGCATCACAGCATTTGCCTTCGAGTTATCATGCACCCTATACGCATGCATAAAAACAAATACATGCACAAAAACACAGACACTGCCACTGTCAGCAGACATTCAGTTAATCTCATGCAAACATTTGTGTTTACTGAATGCAGTTTTATTATCATTTATTATCACAAATTAGCTGTCAAGTAGAGATTAGTTGCCGGCTGACCCACAAAGAAAGTTTGACATACCCATGGATTCTTTGAGTAATAAGAAATACCTAGAGCCCCAGTTAGAGACAATGTATCAAAGGTTTCTCTGCCAACCAAGGCTATCCTCTTCAGGCCCTGTGTGTTCCCATACAAGGGTGTGTTTTGTGGGTCATATGATGCTTCTTCCAAAACAAGGAGCAATTGTGGGCTGTCTACTTCAGTCAGTTAAATCAAACATAAATTAAGGGTAAAAAAAGTCATTGCAGCCAAAAGCCATGACTGCTTCAAATAAAAAAAGAGACGAATGCTGCAGAAATGTATTGTGCAATGCATTCATTTATGTTAACTTGTATCACTTGATGCACTCGTATTGCCTCCTAATTTCTAAATGTATATCTTTTTTGTAGATCTCCAAAACTTGAAGAAGAGCTAACCAATAACAAATTGTTCTTTGAGATATTCTAAGCTCACAGAGAACATCATAGGGAAAATCATTAGTGGAAGGATAGGGCTTTAAAGCCAAAGGGGTTTAAAGACAAATCTAATAGAAGTTTTCATTATAACCTCCTCCAGACCAGGTGAGGTGTTAAGTCACAACAGGAAAAGCATAAAAACTAATAAAATATGAACAACTTTTGCAGGGTTCACAATGGCCGAGCGGTTAGAGGCTTCAATCCTAGTCTCAGCAGTAGTGGGTTCAAATCCAGCCACGTCCCTTTGCTGCATGACATCCCCTACAATCCCTGTACTGTCAAATAAAGGCAAAAATGGTAAAAAAAATAAAATAAAATAAAATAAATTCTGCAGACCAGTTAATGATCAGTTCCAATCTCTGCATTGTGCACTCATGTCCCATTGGCATATGAAGCTTTTTCCAGTTCAGCCTGTGAGTTATACGTCATTTAACCACTGGACAATGCAACACTTTTTACAGTCATCACATTGGTAATCTTCACACATTAGCTGTTTATTATTATTATGTTCATCATGTTACTGCATATATAAAACTGAAGATCACTTCACTGACTTTTTAAACTACCCAAATTAAAGTGCTGCTGATTTATGTCAGACTACAATCCATCATCATCAGTTTTACTTTGTGTCACAGAGTGTGAAAACAATGATGGGTATCTCTGCTCAGTTATAGTTTCAGCCTTTAGAAATATGTTTTGAGGATGGAGCAAATATGACCTCTGACCTCTGGAAGGTGTCAGTCAGCAAGGCCACCAGCATGTTCACACAGAGAATGGAGGAAGCAGCCAAAAAGGTCCCACACAGAAGAGGAGCCATGACGTTGTCCACTTCATTCATTGCAGTGTACTCGTACTCATCCACCAGAGTGATACGGTATAGACTAAACAGCAAGCCTGAGACAGATTGCATGCTGGGAACTGATGAGGAGCCTGAAAAGGGAAAAGGGACAGTTGGTTGAAAGAAATCTAAACAGCAGCTAATTTGTCAATGGTTGAGTTCTAGCTTTCATGTGTAAATTAGGGCTGTCAGCATCAATTAGTTATTCGCAGTTAAAATAAGGTCTGAAATATTTTGTCCCTTTAGCTGCACCGTAGCCTGGCTGACGAGTCTAAAGTCAAAGCCTTATGACTTTAAACATTTAACTTTTTTACATTTCCTTTGAGCTGTTCTCCATTAGTTTTTGATCCGTAGCGAGTTCCTTTCTCTGTGATTAAATTAATGTCGTAACCTTCGATCTACCTCAAGGTCCTTACTTTATTTCAAAATAAAAGCAGGGTTTAATTCAAATAGCAAGTTAAGTACTCTAAGCTAAAGACAAAATTACACAAGTAGCATTAAGTAAGGTCTTTTACCTGCTTTTTGTAATGTTAAAAGACAAAGCGTAAAGTGTCTCGAGATAACACTTGTTATGAGTTGACGCTATACAAATAAAAATTGATTGATTGATTGATGACAAGTTGAAAAAGTACAGTATTGTATTCTTGTGGGTGTTATATGCATATTTTAGTTTTACACTTTTGACTTCAGGTCAGTTTATGTGTTACATTTTGCTGTTTATTTCCTATGTCTGTGTCCAGCCATTTTTTTATTTTTACAAATTTAGGAACCAATCAAACCAGCTTCAGAAAGAAAACTGGAGATCCCACACACACAGACCTCCAAATATGATCCAGAAGCTGCATGCGTAGGGAATGAAGATCTCAGCGTAGAGGAACAGGAAACACATCACATCCCCGACAATGTTTCCCAACATGACAATGAATGGACCCATTAACCTGCACACACAGAAACACACAAATGTATAGATAGATAGATAGATAGATAGATAGATTCATGACATGTGTATTTTCAGTGGATCAGCCCTGGGATGTGCTGTGTACATCAAGAGAATGGTTGTTGTAGAGTTTTGAGTTTTGGTTCCTTCCTCTAACTGCTCCACTTCCACATCAGAGTCACGTCAAAAGACCTCAAGGTAGGATACATGATCTGTGACCCTGAGCATTTTCCCTCTCTCCTCAGCTGCGTAAGGGGCCTTTACAGAATGGGAGATTCTATATGGTTGCAGAGGGGCAATGGTTTGGTGTCATGAGGAGAGAGGATGTGAGGAGGCAATTTAATTGAAAGAAAAAGTACCCTTTAACATCTGTATCAAAGACGATGATCCCAACGTAACCTGACCACTGACTATCCCTCCCAAAGGAACATGAGCACTGTTAAACAATAGTCTGTAACCGTGAAACTAAACAGGTGTCTGCCTACCTAAAGGCTCTGACATGCTTCATCAGCCGCAGCCACAGAAATATGATGCTGACAGAGAACAGACGCAGGCTGAGGGTATGAAGAGTGACAGACGGTCGAAACACGTCGACCATGTGGATGCTAAACGACACTGTAAGCAGAGAGTACACCACCCAATCAAACACATTCCTGACACACACAACACACACGCGCACGCACACACACACACACACACACACACACACACACACACACACACACACAGTAGTTATTTGGCCTCCTTACGTAACAACAAAAACAACATTAAAAACAATAATTAATTTGTTTATAATTTCATTACATCATGAAACACCTTGAGAAGAACATTCTAAACTCTTTTGTTCTGGTATGTGTCTTAGGACTATAATTGATGAATTTTTCATGTGAAATAAAAGCATTGTTGTTATGACAGTCTGACTCTATCACTGTAATCATTGAATTTATTTTTTTATATACAACTATTCAAAATGTTACCTTTGAGAAAAAAGTGTTTGTGTGTATATGGGTCA
Source organism: Labrus mixtus (assembly GCF_963584025.1). Classification (NCBI taxonomy): domain Eukaryota; kingdom Metazoa; phylum Chordata; class Actinopteri; order Labriformes; family Labridae; genus Labrus; species Labrus mixtus. Next base: position 30,205,336 of record NC_083617.1, read on the forward strand.
TACCAGAGGTCATGACGGTAGTTTCCTCTCATTCTGTAAATCCTTTGGTTCTGAGCTGAGAGGAAAACTCTGTCCTACCCACACACACACACACACACACGCACACACACACACACGCACACACACACACACACACACACACACACACACACACACACACACGCACACACACACACACACACACACACGCACACGCACACACGCACACACACACACGCACACACGCGCACACACACACACACACACACACACACACACACACACTTGTATTCTACAAGCTTTGAAATCCAGATGGTGGTCGTAGATTCATATTTGGTACAAATAGATTTTACTTCATGTTGAACCTGTGATTTCCTACCTGAGGCCACATAGGATGTGAGCATTGCAGGTCATCATGGAGACGGCGCTCAGCCCACTGACGCCAGAGGTGCATCCTCTTTCTTGAGCACAGGATGTCCTGCACCTCCCTTAGCACCTCCTCCAGAGTCAACACGAGTGCCAGGACCACAGAGAAGACCCGCCACCAGTCCTGAGTGGGACAGACAAAGTAATGGAACAGACAGATGGTTAAAAAAAAGTGTCAGCAAGGTAAAGACAGTAAGACGGACAGACAGATACATCACCTCAGGGAGGGTGTAGCGATCGGGTGAGTCTCTGTGGACAGACACAGAGATAGCCACAGTCGTCCAGGAGACATTGAATAGGATATTGAGGATAAGGAGAAGCCAAGCCCCCAGTCTGGCACCAACACACACACAGGTTGGTAGAGACAAACAGGCAGGTAGAGCAGGGATATGATCATCTAAGGGTTGACTCAGTGAAGATTTACAGTGAATTAAACAAAACCAGATTAGACTTTACCTGCCGTATAGTTTCCATTTGATCTGTATCAGTTTAAGGAAGACTGGATGCATGATGAGGTCTAGTTTCCCCTGGTGCACCACCACCTCCAGCTGAGAGCAGGGACCAAACAGATTTGTTTAAGTTACACTGTTTGCTGTTAACCGCTCACAATACAGTGTTCATTACGCCCTATACATTGTTCAATATACAAGGGTCAAGACAAACTCGCTTTCCAACTTTACACAGGTCATTTGTAACTGTTCACTATACATGGTTCATAAAACATGGTTCACAGTAAACAGATTGCAGCAGACTTTACTCTGTTCACTGCACAATTTTCACTGTAAACTCTTATTGCTAACTGTATGTTCTCTGCAGACTGTGGTTTGTTCACTATACACTGTACACATGTTCATATTGATCTGTACAGCACACAGTACAATGATCAATGTTCAGTGCACACTGAAGTGAGTACACATTGCACTATATTCACTGCACACTGGTTACTGGTTTGTTATACTGTTACCTCACTGCACATTATATTTTCCTTTACTATAAACTGCACACTGTTTAAGTTCCACCATACAATTTTAACACTTCTGCGCTCTGTAGTTCGTTAAATCATACACTTACCTGCACAATGAAAGCTGAAATCGGTGCAAGACAATGTAGTGTGATAAGGCAGTTTTTCCTTTCCACTGTAACTTTACTAAATGTTACTGAGTGCTCATGATGGATTAATGTTGGGTCTTATATTCTTAAATACTATAACACAAATTAAGGTCTTTAACTTCTCTTTTGTAATGTGTTTTGGGATAAAATGGTAAATGGACTTGAGTTTATATAGCGCTTTCCTAGTCTTCCGACTACTGATGGTAGTGATCACTATGTAGTATCATCCATCAGAGGTAACTAATCCCATTCATACACCAATTCAGGGTTAAGTGTCTTGCCCAAGGACACATATGTTGCTCAGCTGGGGATCGAACCCTCGACCTTCCGGTTGAGAGGCGACGACTCTACCAACTGAGCCACAGCCGCCCCTGTGTTAAAATGTGTTATGAATTGGCGCTATACAAATACAGATTGATTGATTGATTGATTAATAGTTTCCAGCTCAGCTAACTTCACACACTATAATAAACTGAAGTTAATTTGTGAAACTTACTGGAGATGTTGGCTCACTGATGACGGCTTCTTTAAAACACAAAGATGGTCAGTCAGACAGAATATCAGAAAAGTGAAAATGTATACAATCATACAGTACATGGAAAAAAGCAGTATCAGTATCAGCAGTTTTAATACTAACATCAATTACAGTAAGAAAGACAACAATGCCATCGCAGTATTTTCCCAGATGACTATAAGACTAAAACTATACTGGTCTCATCTTTCTTCTGGACCAATTGGTAGTGAGTGGAAGACCAGTAAATGACCTGTAAAAGACCATTAAAGATGCCATGGAGAGTCATGGACCAGTGAAAAATGAATGCATTAGTGTTAGTGCTACCTTGTTGGGGTGCCTTGGTTGTTTCTGGTTCCAGCAGGTTTAGGTAGTAGAACTGCTGTCTGGTTAATCTGTCGCTCACATGGAACTGGCTGAGTGCCAGCAGGGCCTGAACACAACAATCTCATTATTCACAAACAAGATACACCCTGTTCTATTGTATTCTCTTCTTTTTACTGTAAGTCAATACTCATTTATTATTGGACCAATCATAACCCTGTAAATTAGTAAGTAGTTAAGTAATTGTTACCACAGGGCTCATCCGACTGGTCAGAGCAGTTATGCAGAGCTGTCCGTCAGAGTCTATCATCCCAGCCTCCGCTCCAAGCTCCAACAGCACCCGAGCTGCTTCACTGCGCTCTGAAAACACACACAGCTAGTATTGATCCGGTAGAATAAGTGGTAATATCAGTTGTGTAGTCATGGTGATATCAGTGGTGATAAGAGTGTAGAAGTAGGGGGGGGGATGTCTGTTATGGTTGATGATGACGGTAGTACCAAGGTTGGCAGCAAGCTGCAGTGGAGTTCTGTGTTTGCAGTCGATGCAGCTGATGGAGGCTCCAGCCTGCAGCAGCAGTCTGATTGAACCTGCAGCATCATTCTTGGCAGCATAGTGAAGAGGAGTCTGCTGGTCCAGAAGAGTCCGGGCCTCTGGGTCAGCTGAGGACAGCAAATGCACAAACCCTTTGATCAGATCAGGTTTGAATAAACAGAACAAATCTGGACAATTTCAGTTTCCGATATTCTTCCCAAAATAGAAACGTACAGGAGTGTTAGTTGTTCAATGCTTTTAAACAATCACTGATTTTATTACAATGTTTATGTAGGCAGCTGAACTTTGTATATAGCCTGGAAAGAAAAGTTCAGGATTCAGGTTTTCATTAATTACAATGTTGAAAATAATTTAGGGACATATTACGAGAATTGTACCTTAGGCACAAGAATGTAAAATAGCCCCTCCCCCCCCCCCCATAGTCCTGCAGCCAACCTCTTGGAGAAATGCAAAAGGTCCAGCTGAATCATTTTGGTCATTTTGTGTCTCCTTGTGTTCTCTATAGTCCCAAAGCCTTCATTTAACTCTGTCTGTTCACACTAACCGTTATGGTCTAGCAGGAACTGAACCATGTCCTGATAGTCCAGCGCCGAGGCCACATGAAGTGCTGTGACTCCAAACTGATCTGGTCGGAGGAGGTCTGCGCCCCGGTCTAAGAAGAATCGCAATACATCCACACTCCATGCCCTGGAAATCTGAAAAATAACAACAGAGCAGTGTTTGTGTGCGCAATTAAACTTTTATTTGTAAAAAAAAAAAAATTGTTAATTCTATTTTTATCTGACTGTCTCTTAAAAGGCACTTGCTGGCACAAAATGTTTTAAGAGCTTATAGCCTTTATTTGATAGAACAGTTTTGAGAGAGATGAGAGTGGGGGATGCTGTGCTCCAAACAGGGCCAGGACCGAGAGTTGAACCTGAAGACCAGTGCGATGAGGGCTATACTGTAGTCTGTACCTGGGGCACCTGCTCTACCAATTCAGCTTAACCAGCGCACCTCAAGAAACACTTAAATTCAATGTGAGGATTGCGACTCATTGTACTGTATTTTTTGTAGCATGACCCCGTTATAGTAAACATCTTAAGCAAAACCAAACAAAAAAATGTAGAATTAAAAAAAATGGAAAAAGTCATATGATGACCTCGTGCATGATGGTCTGTCCATATCGGTCACAGCTGTTTGGATCAGCCCCGTCAGAAATCACTTCATCCAGAAACTGAAGGTCAACCTAATCAAAAACACACAAAAGGTGTCGAGGAGCAATTATACTCACCTTTAAAATATAATGTTTGAGACTCATCAATTAAAAAACATTGCTTCAATTCAACACCTCACCATCTACGTCACACATTTTCACTGCCTTCAAAATGTTTGTAGCATTGGTCAAATTTTGCTTCCCAGTTTGCACATTTGCCTTTCAAGGTTATTGTCATTGAACACAACTTTGGGGTACAAAGTCGCTTACATCTCTTTCAGACCTTGTTTTGTACTTATGCAGTGGTTATAATTGAGAAAATGGTCTGTGTCACCTTTAAGTTTTAGCCTAGGCAGTCTCCTATGGGTGTGTCCAGAGGGGTGGCATAGCCCCCCCTTGAAATCTGTCTAGCCACCCCAGCTGCCACCTCAAAATCCTAAACTATCATTGGCTATTAGCCTTTTCAGAGGCTTATGTTATCTTATGTTATGTTGACTTATGTTAAAATGAACTATTTGGACTATGTAAGCTTTCTTTGCATTTCAATTAAGTTTTTAATTCATTTTCTTTCGTTAGTTCTTTAAACCATGAGGTTGGACATCTGTACAGAATTTGGTGTAGAAAAAAGCTAAGAATATGTATTCCCAGTGTTCAGTCAAAACGGAGTGAGTTGAGAATGCAGTACCAACTCCAGTCCAGCTGTTGGCGACAAGGAGCTGGAGAACTCTGTGACTCACAAAATGTCTACATGGAGAAGAAGCAAACAGCTCTGAGTGAGACCAGCAAGCAATCAGACAATCAGGGAATCCTGAACAACTGCTTGGACCTTTCACTGTCACACACATAGAGGTGAAGGAGTCAGAAGAAACAGCTCAAGGATTCAAGGAAAGACACTGCTGGTATGATTTCTGTTACCTTGAGGAAATTATGTTGTGCTGACAGAAAGTTAATTTACAATTTTCAGTCATTTTAATTTTCAGTAAGAATAATGATGACAATGCTGTCTGATTAATTTGAGTAGTGGAAAAGAAATGTTGATTTGAGTGATGATTGTTAATGATAACACATGTTCTTTTGTGCTTTTTCGAAGGTTATCAACCTGATTAATAATCTTAAGTTATTGCTCCAATGAAAACTACAAATAATGTGTGACTTTCAATAAATGGAGAAAATAGGATGAGTTGTCCTGAACGTCCTTTAATGTGAAACCAAGCCTTTTATCAAGTTTGGGCAGGAGCTGAGTGAAACCATACATAACTTGACCCCCACTATGTTTTCTAACTCTTAATGTTAAAACATGATAGGCAGTAATATAACTTCTGTATGATGCGTCAATGTAAGAAGTGGTAGTAGATATGGTGCAGTCTAGGCCTGTGAAGACTGTTTCGTCATGAGCCGGGGATCCGGCCGAAGATTTCTGCCTTTTAATAAGGCAGTTTTTTCTTACCACTGTAACTTTTGCTGCTTTGCTAAAGTGCTCATGATGGATAGGCCGGATCTTTGTAACATAACAATGAGTAAGGTCTTTTACCTGCTTTTTGTAACATAACAATGAGTAAGGTCTTTTAAGATCTTTTAAAATGAAGTTAACAGTCTGGAAGCAGCGAGGAGCAGAGGAGGGGGAGATGTAATGTATGGATAGAAAGATAGTCAAAGTGCTATTTTATTATTTTAAAGTCACTTTTTAAAAAACTTTTTGTAATGTTAACAGACAAAGAGTAAGGTATTTTACCTGCTTCTTGTAAAGTGTCTCCAGATAACACTTGTTATGAGTTGACGCTATACAAATAAAAATTGATTGAATTGATTGATATGGGGGGGTGGATACAAACAGGAAAAATACATGCTATTTATTCATGTTTATGCCTGCACACATACCCCTCCCCCTGCATAGGTCGGTGCCCCAGTAAAACCACCCCAGATTAAAATGTCTGTACACGCCCTTTCTAATATTTGTACCTGGTCGGTTAAGGATGCTCTGTGTTACCTGGTCAGTGTCGTAGTTAGAAGCAGCCAGCTGTCTGAAGTGATTAAGAAGTTTTCTATTCAGTTGCTGGTTTTTACTTGTGTCAGTTTCATCCCTCTGCTCCTTATCACCTTCATCGTCCTCAGCCAGACCTCTGTACCGTGTCTCCAACTGAACACCTGCATGTTCATCACAACATTGAAACTTTAAGAAAATTCAGATCTTGAAGATATGCTCGGACTCAGAGCCTCAGTCTCACCTTCTAGTTTTCTTCTTCTCTGCTTCCAGCGGCTGCAGGTGTACAAAGTCCACCAAGCTGCAGATCTGACTGCTTCTGCCATCCTGGACTTGGACCTTTGAAGAGACCCGACTACCAGAGGACTCCCTGAGACCTGAGGGCAAATCAAAGTCCTGAGTACTGTAGTGGAAAAATACTGTGCTCACTTCTGCTGTTTATTTGTGACCGTACATAACCTCAGTCACACTGACTTGCTTTGCAACAGATGTTTGTGCGTCAGATGGACGAGAGCATCATGTAGGTGCGCTACAGTGAAAGAACAATGAGTGCTAACTCATAGATAACACTAACACAAGATCAAAAGATCATCTATTATCTGCAATAAAATACACAAAGACAAACGGCTTGACTTGAGATCTTTTATTCATCAAACAGAAAAATCCACGACAGTACACCCAGTAACCTGAAGGCAAAAACAAGTGCAGCAATAACATTGTGATTGTAATAGTTTTTATAAGGTTCCCAAGTGTTTCGATACTTTTTTGGATTTCAACGTTTTAAAAGAATACAATATTTGTTATTTTAACGATAGATATGAAAAGTGCCAAAGCTTAAGAGTAAAACCAAATCTATTTTTTAAAACAGGTGAATAGAAGAGGAATGAACTCATCAAAAACTGTAAGTATCTAATGCACATTCTCTAAATTGAAAAGATAAATGTTTCGGTATAAAAACATTGCCAACTTATTTTTGCAATTTAGGTACAGGAGTTTATATGTATTTTTTTGATTATAAAAGATAAGAAATGACCCAATATTTGGCAAAGAATTACAATGTTTTTGCCATGGCATAAACAAGTATCAATATAATTAGATTTTAATATAGTCATTCAGTCCAGGTCATCATTTCAAATTCTGCTATCACGACTACCCATCAGCTTGATTTGGAAAACAGTTAAAGTCTTTATATGTGATTTTTCACACTTAAATATAATATAAATGAAGTATATCCTCTGAAAATAACTCTGTGAGTCATGACTGTCTACAATGGGTGTAACACCCGAGTCCCACTGTCTGTGATGTTTTCAGAGTTTTCAGAGTCCTATCTTCAGTTTGTTTACATCACCAGGACGGCCGGCTGACTCCTCCCCTCGTGTATAAAAGTTGTTTAATTGAGGGACTAGAGAAAAGAAGAATAACATACTGTACTCACTGCTTAACTGTGTTTCTAGATCACGCTCATTTCAGGTAAATTTACATGCAGTGTGAAGATACGAGCATAATAAAGATCGCTAGCATTAGCATGCTAACACAACAATGCAGCGCGAGTTGTTTTGGTTTCATGCTGGATCAAAAAATCGCAATAGTGCACTGTTATCTTTCTATTTTTACAAGGACGATGGAGTGTACTGTTTTTGTCTTAACATTTGTGGTTTTTTATTGTTTAACTTTGCTGTCTTTATGTATTTTCAATCTCAAAGTGTGTCATGTAAAAATATTTTCTAGTGCTAACGGGTTAAGCTCCACCAAGCTGGGACTCCCAGCAGACTGAAACAAACCCTCACACTGCATGTGGACCCGACTGCTGTTTGATCTCACCTGGGTTGTGTTGGTGCTCTCAGTCATCTCCAGCTCCAATCCAGGATTCTGCAGGCCTGTTAGTCCACTCTGGTTCCCCCTCTTCATCCTGACTTTTAGAGTGTCCGCTCCTCAGGTCAGAACTCCAGACTCCCACACTGATAGACCAGCTTCTCCTCCTGAAACTAGCTTGGCCTAGAAGTTCAGGCAGGCACTACTGAATCTGAATCCTGCTGGAGTCCTGGTGGTTCAGAAAGCATGACCAGCTGCTCTGTCTGAGTCTTTACCTCATGGTTTTTGTAGGTGATCAAAACAAAACCATAAAGTCCGCTGACAGTGACATTCATCAGCATGCTGGCCTGTTCAAAGGTTAATGGTTTGTCTTATCAGAGGGTGGAGGCTTCAGGTCCAGGTTCAGGTCTATCATTTAGAAGAATCTAAACAAAATTGTCAGAACTTAAGTTTTTTTTCCCTCCATCAGTGAGGGGCTGAATTTTAACAAACAGCTGACCTACACATATTATTTAGAGAACTTTAAATATGTAAAAGAAAAAAAAACACTTTGGTTAACTGGTTTGTTTGTTTTGAACTTGTGAGTTCCACAAAATAGATATCTTCATATTTACAACAGAGGGACATCTAAAATAAAAACGTTGCAGTGATTTTTTTTAAAGCTCCAGTGAAGAATTTAAGAAAAAAAATATTAGCACCTGGACATAATCTATAGTACCAATCGTAAAAGTATTAACTTTTCAGTTGAATAAATACAATACTGTATTATATCAATTTACATGTTAATGTGTTTATGACATAACCTGTCATTATTTAACCTGTAAGTTATTTAAGATTATGTTTAGTTTCTGTCTATTTATTTTAGTATTATTGTCATTTCGTGTTTTATTTTGAACGTACCCTTCTCTGTCTTTCAGATCTGCTCCTTGTTTTCTCGCCTTGTGCCTTACTGATTGTGATTATGCGCGGCTGTGTCTTGTTATGCCCTGAATGTGTCTAATCCCTGTGTATCTTCCCTAATGCTGTCAGGTTGTAGTGTTTTCTAGTGTTTGACTTTTGCCTGATCCTCTCGGATTTGTTTCTTGGATATTTTTGGATTTTCTGCCTTTTTATTGTATCCTGCTTTGTGTCAGCCTGTATTTTTGGGTCCTTTTATCTGTCTGGTTCTGTTAGTTTAATGTGACAGCAGGTGAATCTCCTTTCTACTCCATATGCTGCTGGATCATTTATCAAAACTTCTTCAACTAGTAGCTGATATTATTTATAACAATCTGAATCTCTGATTTGAGGTGAAAAGTATTCAATCTTTCTCTAAGATGAAGTGAAGTGGCTATAGGAGAAGAAAGTAGCAGAAAATCCAACCCTGGCAAACACTATTTATCTACATCCCACAATACACTATAGCTAGCTATATAGATAATCAGCTCTAGATAATATTTTGTACAAATACGAAACAAAAAGACAAACTCTCTCAGCTTGACAAATACAACGCTCTGAGTCCTGACCTTATGTTGTCAAAAAACCCACACTGATAAATAAGGTGTTTGAGAGGGCTGGTAGGTGAATGTCAGAGCAGAGGATAGAGAGCCTTGTGTGAACAGACAAACATGCAGATCACTTGATAAAGACTGTGTTAGTGTGAGTTTGTTATAATCTACCTGCACACTAAAGAAAGGAAAGATGGAATCCTTGATTTGAATAATCCAGTTTATTTTTTTGTAAATGGATTCACAGTTTTTGGTTGAGTGTTGAATTGATGACAACAATCCAAAATACACAGTCAGTGTTTAAAATGTGCATCCCCCATCCCCGGCCACAGAAAACACAAACTATTCTCTGTTTAATAGACTTTAATCAGCGACTTCTCAAGTCCTCAATGATCTGTTTGTTTCAAAAATTCTTCTCAATTATTCCAATTTATTATTTAGTAAAAGAATAATAAATAAGCTCAACAGACTTCAGATCCAAACTCACCTGCCGGAACCAGAAAGGACCCCACCCCCAAAGTTTTGATTATCAGCTGCATTTGCCGGGTCAGTGGTTTCATTTCTTCTTACAGGTGCTTAAGTGTCTATGGACAACAACTGGGAACATCTGGTGTCATCCAAACCAGTGGTCTCCCATACACTCTCTGTTCCAGGTGACTCCACAGAGCCAACACCACTCTGCTTTGCACAGAGGACACTGCATGTGCATACAGCCGCCTGAAGAGGGAGACAAAACATAACAAACCTATAACTCACAACATCTCCCACACAGAAAAAAACACATTTTCAATCAAATAACTGCATGTTTTGAGATCATGATAGAACACAGATGTGATGCAGGCATGTTCTGACCTGTAACTGTTCAGTTTGAAATCTCTAATTCTTCACCATAGCTTATGTTTTCTCATTATCTTGTCTGGGTTACTGATTTGTCCTTTAGAGATAACAAAGAGAGGGAGGAGGTTCCTGCAGACTTTGCTCAGCCTGGAAAGCAAAGCTAAGTTGATTCCCAGCACTGATGTATAGCTTTCAGTGCTTGAACAACTGACAAAATAAAACTAAAAGACACAGTAACACACTGTGTGTGTGTTCTTAATAACTGTCTTTCCGCAAGTGAAAGTGTACATACCTAGTGTGTTTCTATTATTGTATCTTTCTCCCTTTACTTAATTGATGTAAATATGTTTAGTTTTTAACTTTTTGCTATTTTTGCTAATTATATTGCTGTTTTTTTTTAGCTGTTTGTAATAAAAAAATGTCCCCCAAAGGGGGATCAATAAAGTTTATCTTTAACAATAAGCTCTAGAGAGGGAAAAAAATGTGTCTTAAATTGAAAAAAGGATGGATAATTCTCTTTGTTTTCTCTAATGAGTGCTACGATTATGGCTCTATTGGTAACTGACTGGATCGCCTTGCTAATTCATGTTGCACTCGTGACTTGATCTGGAGCTGGTAATGTTCATAGTTTCAGATTTGAGTCAGTACCGTGCTCTTGTTGACTCTCTTGAAAATATGTTCAGAAGCTCAAATTGGCACAGTTGTCAGGTCATTTTCCGCAGCATTCCCCTATTTCCTCAATTGAAGTAGCAGGGTTTGTGAGAATTTGAATATTTCTTCTTGCTGTCTGTTATAACAGCCTGAGTGAAGTAGGCGGCATGTGATTGCTACAATTTGTGCGAAAGAAGAGTCAAATGATGCGTCACACACCCCCTTTTGACAGACAGCCAGGGTATGATGAACTGGCTTCTTGGTACATCCATCTGTTCTCATTAGTTCACAACAGTTCAAACAAGTTAGGATCAGCTCATGTCTCACCATTTCTTTCCACAGGAACTGAACACTTAGGGCAGCGTTTAGTTGACTCCTGCACCAGGAGCAGGGAGGCTCTATCCCACCTCCCTCTGAGGGACGCCTCCTCCTCCAAAACAAAACCCTGAGGAGAGGTATAGAGGGGGAGGAAGGGGGGGGGGGGGGCTTCACTATTAATTGCAAAAATTAATAGTGACCCAATATGTGTGCATGTCTGTGTTACACGGAATATTCTGACTACATTTTTGTCAAAACTGCAGCTCAGCTGATCTATTTTTTAAAATGTATATTGATATTATTGTAATTTTGTCTCTGGGAGCAACAGTCACTGCGGCTTTCACTGAAGCTGGCATATTATGGGCGGCGACATCCTTTTCTGTGTGTTATTCAACGTTTACAGTATGACTAACAACTTCAGATATGAATTTGGAGTTGGAATTGGTAGCCAAGGTCCACGACCGAATTGTAAGCTGCACTCACACTGAGATGTCTGTTTTAGTGCTGAATCTACAGTTAATGGTCTACGGCTGATTTGTCCTTGATTGATGGGTTCTCTCACCTGTGAGGCTTCATCTGGGGGTGGGACGGGCTCTGTGTGACAAACCCCCTCATGGTACACCTCCCTGCAGTCTTTGCAGAAGACAAAGCCACATCCCAGCTGTCTGTCACACTCCACCCTTCTGCTGCCCTCAAGTGGGACAAGCCCCGCCCCACAGCCAGGTGACGGGCACATGAGTCCTCCAATCTCCTGCAGGCACTCTTCTGCCCCGTACTGCAGGTACCGCTCGTACTAAGAGGGAGAGAAGAGAGTTGACATGTTGGATGCTTCAAAACATCTATACAGAAGAGCA